>NW_006283139.1:1002633-1008610 GCF_000327345.1 Myotis davidii
TTACTGGATGAATAAATGCCCAATTACTTTCTGGGGACATCACTGCTCATTGCTCTTTGGAGTTTTTGCCTCCAGACTCCACTCCAGCTTCCTCTCTAGTTACCTTATTCCATTTCCCAGTTGCTTGGCAAAGACATGTGAAGCAGGAATTTTGGGGGAACACAGGCAGGCTTAGGGATTTTTTAGAATTGGGGTCCATGGAAAAGCACAGAGCTGCAAGACTGAGAGAAGGTACATTTCCATAACACAAGGAAGCCAGGTGCCCTGACCTTTCCTTAAGACAAGGAAGCAGCCAGCGACAGTTGCATTTACATAAGGCATGGGAACTATATTTACAAAATAAAGAGAAGAAAGCCCAGAGGGAATAGGTGAACAATGGGGAAGGAGCGGGAGAACCTCACATGTCCCATGTGAGGTTCTGCCTTTGAGCCCAGGAGTTGGTATAGTAACCAACTCGAAGGGGAGTATTGACCAATCAGAGGGGATATCAGGCACCAGGATCTGCAGCCTTTACAAGCCGCAGGGAAAGGAACCAAGTGGGAGTCCATTCTGTGGGACTCTTCCTCCTCCCCATGTGGGAGTCTGTACTTGTTCTTCAATAAATGTCCACCTTTGCTATACCACTTTCTGTCCGTGGATTCATTCTTCGATTCCGGCAGACAAAGAATCCAGGTTCCAGTCCAAAAATTCGGTATCACGTGCTTCCAGGACACAATGCCAAACTCAAGGCACAGAATTGCAGGTTAAAAAATGATGCATGCGGTTACTATCTCAGTTCACAATATGGATATACACTCTATTCCTCTCTTTTTTTAAAAAAAGATTTTAATTGATTTTTAGATAAAGATGAAGGGAGAGAGAGAAATATGGATGTGAGAGCAAAACATTGATTGGCTGCCTCCTGCATGCTCACACCAGGGATTGAGCTGGCAACCCAGACACGTGACCTGACCAGGAATGAAACTGTCAAACTGTCAATCTTTTCTTCCTTCCTTCCTTCCTTCCTTCCTCCCTCCCTCCCTCCCTCCTTCCTTCCCTCCCTCTTTCTTTCTTTCTTTCTTTCTTTCGTTAATTCTCACCTAAGGATATTTTTCCATTGATTTTTAGAGTGAGTGGAAGGGAGAGGGAGAAACAGAGAAACATCAATGTGAGAGAGACACATGGATTGGTTGCCTCCCATGTGCATCCAATCAGAGCGGAGGATCAAGCCTGCAACCAAGGCATGTGCCCTTGACCAGAATTGAACCTGGGACCCTTCAGTCCACAGGCTGACCTCTATCCATCAAGCCAAACTGGCTAGGGCTGGCAACCTTTCAGTGCCCAACCAACTGAGCCACACTGGCCAGGGCCACTCCTCTTGATTATTGGTTTAAACCAAATATTCTATTGGGATCTTTTACCTGTCTATGAATTCATCTTATAGCCAAACTCTCAGTAATTAATAAGGCAGGCTTTTTGTTTCCTCCAAGGAAAAAAAATCACATATCTAAACCTTGGAATTAGATAATTAATTCAATGAGAACACTTTAATAAATTTCTTGGTCCTATTTCTTCCCCACTCTTCCTGAATGACACTCTATAACACAACTTTATGAAAGAATTTTAATTGCTTAGAAAGAAACAAGTGTGATTTCTGGACTATTTTAAACATCAGTTTGCCAAGGATATAAGAAATGTACTGAATCTTATTATTTACCCGTTTCATTGCATTAGAACATACAGAGTGAAGGGGAAGAAAAACTTACACAGAGCCTTAGATGAGGACCCATATTATACCACTAAGTTTGTAATATTTTCACTGTAGAAAGAAAGTTAATAATTGGGAGTAATTTCTATTGACTTCTACTCTAATTCCTACTACAACAGAGGTTAGATTTACTTAAGTCAAATAATTTTGAAAAAGCAAGAGTGTCACTCATTATTCTCATTCCTGGAATTTAATAAAATGCATTAAAAATGTAATACATATGTGAGTTAACCTCACCTCACCTTAATTCTTTTTCAGTATTAAGCAGTATTGGTGTAGTTTTATAACCAATTGTAACCCATCTTTGTCTGACCATGTTTATCTTATCTTTTTTATTGGAAGACTGCAGGCAATTTTGAATGCTTTGGGAGGGGACTTTATTTTCAACGCCAAACCACTTGCAGCTCCAAAGAAAGAAAATTTAGGTAAAAGCAGAGGCAAACAAACATGAATAACAACAAAAAAGAATACAATACAGCAATGAGGTGTTCTCTGGGAAATAAATGCTTTCAACTTGCATTTAAAGACTTTCAACATTACCCAGCTTTTAAAACAATGTTCTAAGGCTCAGGGGCCTCAGTTTCTCAAATCAGTAAATATGTTTTTATTATTTTTTAATATTTTTATTGATTTTTAGAGAGAGAGGGAGGGAGGAGAGAGAGCGAAACATCTATGTGAGAATGAAACATTCCTTGGCTGCCTCCCGCACATCCCCTATGGGTGGTGGAGCCCCACAGCCCAGGCATGTGCCCCGACTGGGAATCAAACCCACAACCTTTTGGTGCACAGGATGACACTGGCCTGAGCCTCTCAGAGAATATTTACCACATGTGACTGTCCTTCTCAGGGCTTCAAAGGAATATTTTCAACTGTCATCTTCTGGCTTATGAATGCTTTATTCAGCTGAATGCAACCTATTATTAAACCCATCTATTGAGTTCTTAATTTAAGTTATTGTGGGTTTTGTTAGTTCTGGAATCAATTTTCTTCCCATTCTTATACATTTTAGTACTCAGGAGAAAGTCTCCATTTTTATCATCTGTTATTTAAACATAATAATCATATTTTATGCCTTTGTCTAATAATCTGGGTCATCTATAGTTCTATTTCTATTGTTTGTTTGTCCCTGCCCCAGGTGTTATTTTTGGTAATTAATTTTACTTCAATGTTCAATGATATCTATACTAATCAAAGGGTAATATGCTAATTAGACTGGGTCAACCAGACATCTTCCTGATATCTGACTTCCTTCCAGACAAAGCCACGGTGGCAGAAGCTGGTGGCAGAGGTGGTTAGGGATGATTACTTCGGCAGGGGAGCAAGCAGTTAGGGGCGATCAGGCCAGCAGAGGAGTAGTTAGGGGGTGATCAGGCTGGCAGGCAGAGGTGGTTAGGGGTGATCAGGCAGGCAGGAGGCAGGCTAGTGGTCTTGGACTGTGAGAGGGATGTCCCAGATTGGAGAGGGTGTAGGCCAGGCTGAGAGACACCCCCTCACCCCCAGTGCATGAATTTTGTGCACCAGGCTTCTAGTGTGTATATAAAAAAATTGTAGTGTCTCAAGATGACATTTTTTCTCAAAGGGGATTCATCCCATTCTCTGGCAGGCAGCCAAGGGACAGACAACTTTGATGTAGTCAGAAACTTGAGGCTACTTTACAGCATTTATATGACTTGTTATAATACTGGTTTAATGGCATTTCTCAGGGACAGCCCTGCAGAGATTAAAACCAAGAGCCTGCATTTGTTATCCAGGGTTCTCCTTCCTTGTGGATCCTGAACTTCACTGTTGTCTCCTTAGGACTAAAAGAGAATGAGAATCTCTGCTCTGATATTCACCCCCTTCTTGTTTCACATCCTCTTGCTCTGTACAGCTCTACAAGCAAATGTCTTGATGGGAAACCCTGTGCCTACTGTTAGCCTCACTTCTTCGTGTCTCCCTCCTTCTGTGGCCTGGATCCCTCAGCGCTGCCTGCCTCACCAAACTGGAACTCTAATATTTGCCCCTCAGCCTGGGAGTTTTCTAAAGCTCTGATAGCTTCTTTGTATCTTAATAGCTGTTTTCTGCCTGGCTTATCAGCTCCATTCCTCATGCCAAGAATGGAAAAATGCCCTGAGAAAAAGTGTAACACCCAGGAAGTCAGGCTCCCTTTGATGACATTTCCTTCTCTCCAGGTTCTAGTCCCTCAAGTCCTAGCTGCCCCAGAAACACGCTGAGGTCTTTGAACAGATTTCTTTTAAATTTCATCTAGCCTATCTGGCTGATTTTGACAGGATAATTGGCCTGCTGCAGGCCTCTTCATTGTAGCCAGCACAGAAACCTCTTCGTGCAATTTGGAAATGCACTTTTTAAAAGGAGTTAAGACACAGTGCTCATTTCCCAGGTGTCCAATTATTTTGGCCAAGGCTGTTTTTCAATGACAAGCTAAATACCCTGGCTTCTTTAGCATATTCTCACATCCTTTTTGCATAATTTTTAATACCTTAAAACAGGAATTTCTCCTGTGCCATTTTTCTGGGTGAGGAGTGACTTTTTCCACCTCCTTGTATCTCCCAGCCTCACCTCTCTTTCAGTGCACACTAATGACTTCAAGTTAGACACTGAAAGCACATGCCTGTGTCCAGCTGTGTTTTCCAAAACTCCAGAATGTTACATGTAAAATGCCTGTAGGTCATAATGCAGCTAATTATTAACTGAATTTTCCTACATGTAACACATTTCTTTGGCAGGATTTCTCAAAGCCTTTAATATACTATTTAGAATGGTGGTAAAGTGTATATAATATACACTGTTTCTCAAACTTAAATGACCAGAGCATCATTTTCCATAAAGTATCTTGAAGGATAAGCATACTGGGGAAAAGCTTCGGGGAAACATATTCTTAAATGCAATCTATATTACCTGTTTATGAACTAAGTTAGCCTGAAAAGTAGCAAGGTCTGAACCATCTCTTAAATACTAGCATGCAAAGTGACGCTTTTAGTTTCCAAACTTTGGGAATTAGGAGGATTTACCATTGAATAAAATTTTGTAGCCCGTTATTATTTTAAAATTGAATAATATTTGTGAGTATACATTGCTACAGCTCCTCAAGTAGTATTTAAGAGATGGTTGTTACATTTCATTCCATTCCATTCATAAATGTCTCTTGAACCATGTGATAACTCCTGTGAAATAAATAATATTTATTTATTTTAAATATGAGCAAATTGAGGCCACAAGAGGTTAAATAACTTTTCAAGGTGTTGGAAGTATTAAGTAGCCGAGTTGGGATTTCACCCAATATTATCATATTCTAAAATAAATACATGAATAATCTGATTACCACAATACCATTCTAAGAAGTACTTTAAAAAGAACAATGAGGCCGAAACCGGTTTAGCTCAGTGGATAGAGCGTCGGCCTGCGGACTGAAGGGTCCCGGGTTCGATTCCGGTCAAGGGCATGTACCTGGGTTGTGGGCACATCCCCAGTAGGAGATGTGCAGGAGGCAGCTGATCGATGTTTCTCTCTCATCGATGTCTCTAGCTCTCTGTCTCTCTCCCTTCCTCTCTGTAAAAAATCAATAAAATATATATTTAAAAAAAAGAACAATGAGAAAATGATGAGAGAGATATGAGAAAACAAACATGAATACATAAATATTTTATGTCTTTATATTTTAGAGAAAAAAATGTGATGGTGATTGGATCTTTTCCCAACTATCTTCAGTCACCCATGATGTAGAATATTCCAGAAAAGAGGAGTATACACTTGACGGTGATAATAAATAGTTATATATTATGCCTGGTACTTATTTTGTGTACAAGATGTTACTCTGAGTTATTTACACATAATATTAAATCATTTAATTATCAAAATCATTCAGAAATTATTAATAATTGTGATTACAAAAATTGCTATAAATTATTATATATTTACTAGAGGCCCGGTGCACAAAAATTTGTGCACTCGGGGGACGGGGAGTCCCTCAGCCCGGCCTGCGCCCATTTGCAGTCCAGGACCCCTTGGGGGATGTCCACCTGTCAGCTTAGGCGCACTCCTCGGGGGATCAGGATGCCGTCAGACATCCTTCTGGCAGCCAGGGACCCCTCAGGGGATGTCCGACTAAAGGCTTAGGCCCTCAAGGGTTCGGGCCTAAACCATTAGTTGGACATTCTTAGTGCTGCCACGGAGGTGGGAGAAGCTCCTGCCACCACCACTGTGCTGGCCAGCCATGCGCCAGCTTCTGGC
>NW_006283139.1:1009233-1011954 GCF_000327345.1 Myotis davidii
GTTAATAATTTAAACATAACCATTATACAACTAACGGAATTTGGAATATATTTTTCTTATAATCTCTTTAATGTTACTTAATCCATTTACTTTGTTGTTGTTACTCTTCACCCAAGGATATTTTTCCATTGAATTTTAGAGAGAGTTTAGGGAAAGGGAGAGACACATTGATTGGTTGCCTCCTGCACATGCTCTGATAGGGACTGGGGATCAAGCCAGCAACTGAGGTACATGCCCTTGACTGGAATCGAACCTGGGACCCTTCAGTCCACGGGCTAATGCTCTATCCACTGAGCAAAACAGGCTGCAGCTTAATTCATTTACTTTTAATCTATATGTGTCTTTATATTTAAAGTGGGTTTTGTTTTTGATTCATCCTCATAATCTTATAATTGGTGCATTTATGCCACTGACTTTCAGAGTGCTTACTGATAGAGTTACTGCCATATCAGGTGGCTTCTGGGGCTTCTGGGGCTAGCCTGCAGCCTGGGATCGGATCCGATCCAGGGCGGCAGGCAGGCGGCTTCTGGGGTCGCACATGGGGGCCTGGATGGTGGCTCGCGCTGTCTCGCTGTGCCTGCAGTATGCAAATTAGCCACCATCTTCTTTGGTGGTTAATTTGCGTATCGTGCTGATTAGCCAATGGGAGGATGTAGCAAAGGTATGATCAATTACCATGTTTGTCTATTATTAGATAGGATTCTGCCATGGCCTGGCTTTATATATATGCCAAAACTCTTTTAATCCTAATAATAAATGAATGAAGTAGAAACTAATTATGTTTGCCATGATGATACTGAGGCATAGAGAATTAAATGGTTGACCCAATATCACCTGTTTAGTGATCCCAAACCAGACTGCATGAAGCAAAACCAGTATTTTTAATCACCATATTACACATGAGCTACACTTTGAGGGTTGTGTTAATGGAAAATAAAAGCTGTAAAATGCCACTTAAATTCTATGTCTTTTTATGTTTTCTAATTTAAAGTTATATAAAAGATTGATGACCAGCACCTGAGCAATTATATTATTTTGCATGATTGTTATGATTAAATAATAAATGTTATGGGGTCTAGATAGAACGAATTGTAAGAAAATAGTTAAAACACATCTCAAGAGCAGAGTTTGCAATCTTTTATTTGCAGAATTGCAACTAAACTCCCCAAAGACCATAAATGTAATTAATTTCTAACATCAGTAAGCATAGGATTCATTCCAGAACGGCAGGTTTGGGAGTGGAAAAATAAATTTAAGACATAGGAATGACAGCATAGTGTTCTTTGCATTTATATCTGAGTGAATTAAGCCCCTGTTCCCTCTCTACAACCTCCAGCAAAGTTAGGAAAGAGGATCCAACTTTGAGTAAAAATTTAAGTAATCCCAAGATGTCTGGACTGGGTAGATGGTCACTGAGCACAGATAAGTGCTTCAAATGGATCTTTGTGTAACTAAAAGCAGACATTAAAATACCCCATAAATGCATGAATACAAGACAAGGTTGCTCCTCAATTTTTTTTCTCAGAAAAAGTTGTGTGAGATTTTGTTCTTGTTCCCAGATCCTACTGCCCTCCCTGGAAGAGGATTACATATTTCCACCAGCTGCCATATAACCTGCAGTGCTTCTCTATGAGATGACCATTCTTCCCCATAGCAATGATGTTGATCATGGCCATCTCACTTGCTTTGATCAATAGAATGTGAGTAGATGTGATTGTAAAACATCTGAGCAAAAATTCTGTGTTACAATTTATCCATGGGTATGCACATCCTTGGTAGAGCCTAATCCTCCTGCCTGAATCTCAAAATAATGAAGACACCAGTACATAGAACAGAACATCATGGTACTGACATATAATGTAAATAAGAAATAAATCCTGTTGTAAATCATTGGGATTATCATGTTTGTTACTACAGCAAACCCTAATAACAATTGACTGATACAAAATTATAACTTTGCAAGTCTTTAGGAATTTTCTCATTCAAAGAGTTTTAATTACTTAAATAAACAGCTACTATCTAGTAAACTCTCTCTATATATTTTAAATCAAACAAGGCTAATTTGGGATGTCTAGAGTTCTGCAGGGAATTGATTTTAAAAAGAAACATAAGTTAACAGAAACTTAGTAATTATTCCTAGAGATATGAACTTACAATTGCAAATATAAGCTTGTGTTTCAGAAAATTTGAAATACTATAAACAGCAATATATTAGTTACGACTTTGAAAAAAATTAAGAGGCCATACCCCCAGATTAAGAAGATAAATAGCAACAACAATATACCATGAAGAAAACAGTCACTTCTCAGTTAGAACAACATTTTGTTAGTGGGAGGAAAACAACAAAGCTATTATCTCAAACAATTTAGGTAGCAGGGAATGTTATATTCTGGAAATTTGTTAGATGACTAAAAAAATGACTCTTTATACTAATGTTGAAGATGCATGTGAAAATTGAATAATATTTATCATAAAATGTGGAGGAAAACTATTTATAAGTTAATACATTATGTAATATGTGATTTTAATATGCATACATGACTATACTAATAAATTAAATATTATAAATAGACATTCACATATTTCATATTTTCACCCATGTCTGGAACAGTTTTTTACCAGCCTTTATCACCTTGAGTATATAAACTTTAAAAGACATGGATGAAAATACTGGATGAAGATTCACTTTGGATAAGAGGCCATGTTATTTCTAAGGGAAAG
>NW_006283139.1:1011992-1013755 GCF_000327345.1 Myotis davidii
ATGGCTCAATAGGGCAATCTGTTATTCTTAGCAGCATGGAATCTCTGATAGTACTAGTCCTGTATTTCACCATTCAGCAACTGGTCCTATTAAAGATCTCCTTTTAGATGAGAAATGAGGTATCTTATTTTTTTATGATACATATTTTAAACTAGGCCATCCTATAGGGCAGAGGTGGGCAACCTTTTTGTGAGTGCGTGGCAAAACCAGCAAAATCTCTGACTCAAAATTCTTCTGCGTGCCAACCCTAATTTTTTGAGAACATGTTACGCCTACTTGATATCTCTTACGGTGTACGTATGTGAAGAACCTTGAAGAAATAATAAAATTCATTCGAGCGACAAAAACACAGTATATGATGATGAAAAATACATTTATTTTTAATGTATACATGTTATGTAAAATTATTTATCTAAGATGCACCTACACTGAATTTATCTGAAAAATAAAAACAGTCGACATTAAGAAAAAAATTGTAAATGGAATATTATAAGAGAGGGTTTCGCATGCCAGCAAAAGTTACTGGCGTGCCATGTTTGGCACGTGTGCCAGGGGTTGCCCACCCCTGCTATAGGGTGTCCCCAAAAATGTATATACTCTGAAACAGCTAATAACTCACTTAATTTTCACTCCTTTTCAGGTTTAACTGATTTGAAATAATGGGTGAAGACAAACTAAGCTTTGAACAAAGAAAATTTACCCTAAAGTGCCATTTTTATGGGGATACATAAAATATAAAGTTTCCGGTACAAAACCGATAATAGTTGGTGAATTCAGAAAACCGAATACCTTGACACTGTCATATTGTGATAAAGCTCAAGCTACCCATCCAGACATGCTCCACTAAACTCCATTTATTTGGCCATCCTAATCCAAGTGCCAAAGATAAGAACACTCAGGTGATTCTAATCTCAGTTGTCAACTGACTAAAAACATATGAGAGACAAGCAAGAATCTCCCTAGCTATCAATTATAGTTGTTATAGTATATATGTATATATAAATGCACACATACAGAGTGTGTATACACATATATACAAATGCATATATATGTTAAATATAATGAATAAATGAAACTTTGATCTATATCTCAAGGAAGCAGATATATAGTTTCACAAATATAGAAATCATTCATGTTGCTTAGGTAAAATCAGATTCTAGTTTTTTGTATGTGTTTAAAGATTATGCTCCTATGATCCAAAATAACCACAATTCTTAGTTAAATAAAATGTTAATAAATACCTACTTATGGGGATACATAAAATATAAAGTTTCCGGTACAAAACCGATAATAGTTGGTGAATTCAGAAAACCGAATACCTTGACACTGTCATATTGTGATAAAAGCTCAAGTACCCATCCAGACATGCTCCACTAAACTCCATTTATTTGGCCATCCTAATCCAAGTGCCAAAGATAAGAACACTCAGGTGATTCTAATCTCGATTGTCAACTGACTAAAAACATATGAGAGACAAGCAAGAATCTCCCTAGCTATCAACCCTACACATTCGAGGTAGAACAATAAAAAAGAAGTAATTTAATATACAGTACAAATAATCACCATATTGCTTAATCCAGGAAATTAGGAATCATACTTCACCCTTTTTCATTCTTATCTTCCCACAACATATTCAAATCTCGGTGCCTGAGCATAATAGAATTTACATTTATTTATAATTACATTTATATTATTTATATTTATATATTTTATATTTATACATTTATATTTATACATGTATATGTATATTTATATATTTTATA
>NW_006283139.1:1014004-1014949 GCF_000327345.1 Myotis davidii
ACAATTCTTAGTTAAATAAAATGTTAATAAATACCTACAAGTTCAGTTTGTGCTCTGTAGTTACAGACTGTAGCCTTGAGCCCAAACCATTTTTAAGAAATAAATATGAAACCAGATATACTCAAAGATAATAATAGGTTTTGGTGTGGTTTGTTATGTAGAATTAGTCAAACTAAAAAGGATTTTATACCTTAGGCTATAGTAGAAGTCATAATTAACATAGCAAATTAAGTCTATTTTTTCTCACATTGCCTTTTTCTTTAGTTTCCCCCCATAGACTTGAAACTACATAACATGTGTGTGGTAGTGCTGTTAGAGGAAGTGAGCCATGCACTGTGCCCTATTGAAAGTATCAATAACATACTGAAGACAATTGCAGTTTCTGAATGCTGCTGTCACCAGCCACCAGGCAAGGTAGAAAGACCAAGGGGAAGAATATGCCACCACCCATAGTGTCTGTGGTGAAGCAAGTGGCTCAGCACCATACAAAAACACAACGCCCTTTCCGAAGCCAGGTTGGCTCAGTGGATAGAGCGTCGGCCTGCGGACTGAAGGGTCCCGGGTTCGATTCTGGTCAGGGGCATGTGCCTGGGTTGCGGGCAAGCCCCCAGTGGGAGATGTGCAGGGTGCGGCTGATGGATGTTTCTCTCCCATCGATGTTTCTATCTCTCTCCCTTCCTCTCTGTAAAAAATCAATAAAATATATTTTTTTAAAAAAATTCATGCAATTTGCCCGCTGGTGTGTCTCAGTGGTTGAGTGTAGAGACCTATAAACCAGGAGGTCAAAGTTAGAAACGGGGTCAGGCCACATGCTCAGGTTTTGGGCTCGATACCCAGTGTGGGGGGTGCAGGAGGCAGCCAATCAATGATTCTCTTTCATCGTTGATGGTTCTATCTTTCTCTCCCTCTCCCTTCCTCTCTGAAATCAATAAAAATACATTTCAC
>NW_006283139.1:1015181-1020765 GCF_000327345.1 Myotis davidii
TCAGGGGCTCTGCCATCGCACCATGATTGCCCTGCAGAGGGAGGCCCAGGCCACCAGCTGGCGGGGCGATCAATTGGATGGTGCCACAATTGCCCCAAAGAGGGAGGCCCAGGCTACCCTGCAGCAGCACTGTGGCGGGTGGGCAGAGCCTCCCTCTGCAAGGCGATCTATTGTGGAGCCCCGTGATCAATCGCCCCAAAGAAGGAGCCCCAGGATACCCAGTGGCGGTGCTGCAGTGGGTGGGCGGGGCCTACCTCTATGGGGAGATTGATCACGGGGCTCCTGGATTGTGAGAGGGTGAAGGCAGGGCTGAGGGGACCCCCCCCCAGTGCATGAATTTTGTGCACTGGGCCTCTAGTATCTATACATACAGATATGTTCATATATTCATGTGTATGTGTATATATACCAGTATGTATATTCATATAGAGTAAAATAAATTCATAAGGGCAGGAAAAAATATGGGATGAATCAAGCATGATTTCCAAGTTTCTGGCTTAAGCAATGTGAGGTTCATTTGTATTATTTATTAAATTATAAAATTATAAATTATCAAACACCAGAGGATAGTACTTTTGGGGAGGGGAGATGATAAGTTCAGTTTAAACATATTGAATTTAAGATGCCTACTATGCATCTAACATGAGATGTCATGTAGATTACTGGTATTATGTAGGTTTGGATCATGGGACAGATGTCTGGACTGGGCAGATTTGAAGTTTTCAATCATCAGCAAATAGATGGTCATTGAGAACACATGAGAGATGAGATGAGTGGGATACTATAGAATTTCTAAGATAAAGCCTCAATGAGATTGAGTGGAGATGGGAAACTGGCTAACTAAAAAAGCATGCATAGTTATAAAAGTGGGGGGATCAGGGTGTCACAACTAGAGGGAGGAAAGTTTTTCTAAGATAATAATGTCCTTGATAATGCCAAATATTGTTGAGTCAAGCTGTTGGACTTAACAATATAAAGTCCATTAATGATGGCAATGGTTTTTGTAAAATAATGACATAAAATCCAGGTAAGAGTCAGTTGCAGAATTTATAGAGTATAAAGAAATTGAAGCAGGGACTGTAAATCACTGTCTCCAGAGTATTGACTATGGAAGGAAGGAAAGATGGGGGAGATACCTCATAAGGTATATTAAGTTGAAAACCACTTTATTATCTTTTTATTAATTGACATGTTCATTTTGAACCCTCTCCTGGGTCTTCAGAATAACTTGTTGGCTTTTATATAAGGTGCAAGACACCAAGTATATTGTGGACACAAAGAAATAAAATTTTAAAACCTTTAAAAATTTACGTTTGTTGGTTTACTTATTCCAATGAGAATCACATACTATTATTAAGAAGGGGAGCTAAAGTTCATTCTCCTGGGTATGTCGTCTGAAGGTCCTCACCTAGTACTTGTCATACTCTGTCCACTCACACCACCTCCTGGGAACTGCTGTAGCCCTGCGATATCTGACATTTTCCACTGGAGGAAACTGTTTCCCCATCTTGGCAATGATGATCAGGGAGGTTATTGATAGGATCTCCCTTATTCTCCTGCCCTGTTTTAACTGACTTCAGTTCTCCCTCAGCAAATAGGACGACCGTGTTTTAACCTGGGTGACCTGGAAAGCCATTCTGAGCTAGCAGGTACAGGGTTCCACTCCCTTTCTACCTCTTTACAAGACCTCTCAGGGGCTGTGGAAGTTAAAACTGAGCCTTACAATGTTTGCCTACACTAGCATAAATTTCTGATGTGCAGGACTGAGGAGTGAACAAACATTTATACAAATCTGGCACTGGCTTAGACTGGATCTTGAAATCTGAAACTTTAGAAGGGAAACTAGAAATGTTTACTTAACTTTTGATGCTTACTCATCAAAAGACAGACACACACAGGTCAGCTGATTGGAACAACAAATGTGCTTCAAACATCAAAATGTGATGTTGGTCTAGCTCTTCTTTCTTTAGATTGGTATTCTTAGTTTCTTCAAGTTTTCATTTTATGGAATGACCCAAGTAGACCATCAAGATGCTTAAGGGAGCCCGGCCAGCACAGTTCAGTGGCTGAGTGTCGACCTATGAACTAAGAGGTCACGGTTGGAAGCCCAGGTTTCAAGCTCAATTTCTGGTAGAGGACATGCAGGAGACAGCTGATCAATGATTATCTCTCATCATTGATGTTTCTATACCTCTCTTCCTCTCCCTTCCTCTCTCTGAAATCAATAAAAACATGTTATTTTTAAAGGTGCTTAATGGAAATTGTAGAGTTGAATCATGGTCTCCCAAAAGATAAGTCCAAGTCCTAACTCCCTTTTACTGGTGAATGTGGTCTTATTCGGAAATATGGTCTTTGCAGATGCAATTAAATTAAAGATCTGAGATGATATCATCCTGGACTTTAGGTGGATCTAAAATACATTATGGTATTCTCATAAAAGAAAGGAGAGGGGTATTTGTGACAAACAGAAATACACAGGGAAGAAGTCCATCTCAGTCAGAGTTTGGGTGCGATGGGTCTACAAATCAAAGAATGACTAAGTTTGCTGACAAGCACCTAAATAAATAAATAATAAATAAATAAATAAATAAATGAATAAATAAATAAATAAGGCGTGGAACAGTAACTCTCTCAGTGACTCCTAAAAAGAAGAAAACCTGCCAACACTTTGATTTCAGATGTCTGGCCTCCTCCAGAACTAAGAAATAATAAATTTCTATTATTTTAAGCCACCAAGTTTGTGATAATTTGTTAAGGAGTTCTAGGAATATAATACGAATGTGTGTGTGTGTTTAATTGATATTTTTTACATTGTGAATTCCTCTATCAAAAATGACAATTCAGAATTTTTTTATTAATTAATATAAAGTCTATTGACTTGTGCCCTAACCGGTTTGGCTCAGTGGATAGAGTGTCGGCCTGCAGACTGAAAGGTCCCAGGTTCGATTCTGGTCAAGGGCATGTACCTTGGTTGCGGGCACATCCCCAGTAGGAGGTGTGCAGGCGGCAGCTGATCGAATTTTCTAACTCTCTATCCTTCTCCCATCCTCTCTGTAAAAAATCAATAAAATATATTATTTAAAAAAATAAAATCTATTGACTTGTGATTTCAGAAACCAAATTTATCCTGTCAAAACTAGGATATAAATTCTTCATGTTAAAAAATTGTTCAACCTTTTTAAATATCTATGATATGTTAACTTTTATCTACAGTGATTTGTAGGATGGAAATGACTTTAGTAATCAAACATGACTTTTCTTGTTGGAAATATAAATTGAATAAAAATGCGTGATGCTTTCCTTATATCTCATCACCTATTCTGAACCTTGACTCTCTCTTGCCCATCAGGGACATTGTTTATTTTAAATTTACTCTTTTTTATGTAGATGTAAAATAAAAGCTGTGCAATTTAATGCTTCATCAATCTCATTAAAAAAGCAGGAAGCGACTTCATTTATAAAAGCTTGTATTTTAATGGCATAGTTACAAAAAGAATCATTTAGTACACTATTTCCCACTTCAGAGCTTTTATAATCATAGTTTCCCCCTCCTACAATAAATTATGCTGATTATGTATCTCCCTTCCTTTGCAAATCTATTGGTCACAAATTTTATTTCTTGGCTGCAATCATTTGAAAGAAATTATTTTGTGGTGTGTTTATGGCACACTTAGCAAATTAGCATTTAAATATTTGTTATATTTTTATGACACAAATAATGATTTATTGAACCATAATTCCACAAGAAAGTTTCAAACATGTCTGGTTGTGTGATGAAATGTTCCCAAAAGTATATGCTGGAAAAGTAATAATACTCATCAAACTTATATAGAGAAGGGATATTTCAGGAAATCCTCATGGACAAAGTATTGAATTAAAATATTTATAATAATTTCACCTTAATATGTAATTATGTAAAAGTCTTAGGTATGCAGCTCTATGACCATAAAGTCAGAGCAAATGATAAATTTCATAATAAAGTTACAAAGCCATTAAAATGTAAATAAGCTATATTAATGTGATGGATGAAATTGTTTTCCTGAAACTAAACTGGCAATCTTTAATTTATAATAGAAAAGTATTTGCATATTCTGCATTTCACTTGAGATTTACATGCTATTTGGATTTAGAGCACAGTGGACCAGCAATTAAATCATCTGCATTATTATTGTTGCTTTCTAATTTATCAATTGTTTTATTTTTAGCTACTAATCCATCATTCTGACTTAGTCAGTTTGTTATTGTGTACCAAAAATAGCTTTGTAAAAAAAACCAATTTAAACAGAAAATTATATATTGCTAAATACTATTAAACTTTCTGAAAGAGAAACAGTGCTGAAGGAAATCATCTGTTTTGTCATTTTAGATAAGATTTGTTGTCATTGTATAGTATTACTATAGTTAGGTACTTTAAATTATCTTCCAGTTTTTCTTAATAATGACTACTTAATTAATTAAAATGTTTTTTATTAATTTTAGAAAGCGAGGAAGGGACAGCGATTCCCATTAAAACTGGTTGCCTCCCATAAGCTCCAGGACTGATCCTATTACCTGGGCATGTACCCTCACCAGGTAATCTGGAGACCTTCTGGTGCATGGAATGAAACCCAATCAACTGAGCCACACTGGCCAGGACTACCGCTGAGTTTATCAAATGCCCTTTTAGCATCTATCAGTGGGGTGTGTGCATGTGTTGTGAGTGCGCGTGGGTGTTTTTAAGTAATTTTATCATATGTGTAACTTCTGTTCATGAAATCAAGACACACAACTGTTTCATCACCACTTGTGCTACCCCTTCATAGTTGCATGCCCACCTCACCGTTATACCCCTGGAAATTACAAATCTGTTCTCCATTTCTATAATTTTGTCATTTAATATTCAAAAATATTACATAAATGGAATCATGTAGTTTGGAGTCTTTTGAGACTGGAATTATTTTCACTCAGCATAATGCCCTTGAGTGCCGTCAAAATAGTTACAGCATATCAAAAGTTTATTCTTATATTTGGTTGAGTAGCATTCCTTTGTATAGATTTGCCACAGTTCTTAACCATTCTCCTACTGAGGTCATTCAGACTGTTTCTAAGTTTTCACAATTTTACCAATAAAGCTTTACAATAAAGCTGTCGTGTTTACAGGTTTTTGGACCTAAGTTTTCCTTACCCCCAGAAATATGCCCCGGGAGTGTGATTGCTGAGGTATAAGAAATTTCCAAACAATTTTCAGAGCAGCTGCACATTGTACATTTCTGCCAAGAACATCTCACAGGTCTATTAACTCTACATCCTTACCAGTGTTAGTGTCACTATTTTTTTTATTTTATTTGTTTTACTAAGTATGTGATAATTCATCATCATAGTTGCAAATTTGTATTCCCTTAATGGCAAAAGACGTTAGATATATATTTTATGTGCATTTTTGTAACTTACAACATCTGTTGATATTGTTGAAGTCACCAAAATATCACTAAACAACTTGGCAATCAGCAAAACTGATTATCATTTTTTTTTATTGAGTTGAAAGAGAGAGAGAGAGAGAGAGAGAGAGAGAGAGAGAGAGAGAGAGATTTGTTGTTCTACTTAT
>NW_006283139.1:1021471-1022028 GCF_000327345.1 Myotis davidii
ATATATATATATATTCATCGGTGTAATTGATCTATAATTTTCTTTTTTGTACTGTCATTTTGTAGATTTTGGTATTGGTCTTAAAATATAAATTAAGCGATTAAACTTTTCAAAATCAGAAGACAGATTTTAAATAACCTTAAAATTATGTAGTCTTTAAAGGTTAAAACTTCATCTATAAACCCACTGGCCATTGTGCTTTTTCCCATAGAAGATCTCTATTCACCCTTCAGTTTTCTTCAATGGAAATGGTCGATTCAATTTTTCTACCTCTTTTAGTGTAAATTTGCTTGTTCTGCTCCTTTCTCGTCTTTTTTGCTTCTTTATTATGTGAGTCCCTATGCTCGCTCCCTCTTCTCCTATCATGACCTGATTTTGAGATAGGCACAATTATCCTCCTGAAGACAGTGTATGAAGCCAGATAATGCTGGATTCATTTCCTATGGCTACAACCTGTGGGCTGTGTAAAAATGGAAAATATAATTAAATTATCAAAACCTCAGTTTTTGTCATTAGTGAATGTAACGCGTGTTGTGGGGCAGCACCCAGATCACGGG
>NW_006283139.1:1022232-1023237 GCF_000327345.1 Myotis davidii
ATTTTTTTTTATTGAGTTGAAAGAGAGAGAGAGAGAGAGAGAGAGAGAGAGAGAGAGAGAGAGAGATTTGTTGTTCTACTTATAGATTCACTGGTTGCTTCTTGGATCTGACCTGACCGGGGATCAAACCTGCAACCTTGGCATTTCAGGATGATGTTCTAACCAACTGAGCTCCCTGGCCAGGGTGCAAAACTGATTATTTAAACTCACTGCACTAAGGGAAAACAAACAATAAACAAAACACTTAATAGAGATTTAGCGGAGTTTCAAAAGGAAGAAGTCTAAAGTGGGATAACTGTAGGACTTTGGTGTCTGGGCTCAAGTGCTTTAAGGTAGATCTTCAAGGTAGGAGGCTAATTGAGATCAGGCAAGTTATATGACATCATAGCTTTGGATTGGTAGACATAAAGTAAGGGCCTTGAGGCAAGTTTGCTAAGTAAAATGTCATTTAAGAAGTAAACTGCCCAGGTCATCAGGCCCTGTCTTTGATAACTGGTTCTGGGTCGAACAGTGAAATAATTTGTTGGTTTAGCAGTGATGGCGAACCTATGACACGCGTGTCAGAGGTGACACAGGAACTCATTTTTTTGGTTGATTTTTCTTTGTTAAATGGCATTTAAATATATAAAATAAATATCAAAAATATAAGTCTTTGTTTTACTATGGTTGCAAATATCAAAAAATTTCGATATGTGACACGGCACCAGAGTTAAGTTAGGGTTTTTCAAAATACTGACACTCCAAGCTCAAAAGGTTCACCATCACTGGTTTATAGTCTTATCTATCCTGAGCAAAGTTTTCCTAGCAGAGGTGGTCTGATCTTATCGAACTCACTCTGACTCAGAGGGTCTGAGCTTCAATAATAAATGCTACTCTAAATTTCCTGATATTTTAACTACTCTTAGCTCTGTGAAATAAACTCTACTTGTCCACAATATTTTACCTTCTTTAAAATATTAGATTGTATTTTCAAAATGCAATTGGAGTATATATATGTGTATATAT
>NW_006283139.1:1024126-1029898 GCF_000327345.1 Myotis davidii
CTGACTGCTTTTGCAGGAACTGCCCTCACCCACAAAGAACTCCCTGGCCAGGATGCAGATACAAAGTTCAGGCCCCTCTGACTTATCTCAGGCCAAATCTGAAGTCACCTCAGATCTGGAGCTCCCCCTGAGGTCAGCGAAGGCTTCTTTTGCAAATGCCTTCAAGTTCAACTGCTCCCTCTGCCAGTCCTGCTACATTCGCCCTCTCACCTGCATTGCTCCCAGGAACTCTCCTAGTATACCGCCCTCAGTCACATCTCCTTCTCAGACTGTTTCCTGGCCCATCCTGCCTAAGGCACTAAAATTGCCATAATAATAATGCCTACCTCTTAAAGCTGTTGTGAGCATATGATGATGTTTTAAACGTACAGTGTGTGTAATATAAACAACACATGGTAGTCATTGTTTTAGAATAGGATGTTAAGGACCTGCTCTTTATGCAGACGTTTGGCTCAAGCTACAAAGTTCAGCACAGCATCAGCTTTGTGAACTGAGACATGTTTACACGTTTTGCAGGAGATGCTACACACAGCCATGCAGAAGCTACAAAAGGTATCAGAACTGCTTCTACCTCGCGCTGTCACACTCACAAACCTTCAGCTTACGGAAACATTGGGAATGTTAAAGAAAAGTGCTTGAAAGGAGTTGTATGCAAACAGATATATCAGATATATTGGACTTTTCTCCCTGTTCTCCACCCCAAGCATGCACACGAGACTGAGTAAAACATGGTAAAGGAGATCTGGGACAAATTCACATGTGTCCCTGGAGTTTTGAGGGTACACTTGGACAAAAAAGAACTGTCACCCACTTCCAATGCAGAGAATACTGAAGGAAGGAATCAGGCTGCAGCTGCCTGTGATGGCAGGCAAAGAGTAGATAGTGTTGGGCGAACATCATCACTTCTAGCATTTTCTGGGCAGAGAGGCATTTGTTACCAATGGGGAAGTCACTATTCCAGAGCATTAGTGTGCCCACCCGACACAGTGGCTTGCCTACATGGGTAGAGACTTATGATAGGAGTTTTTGGACAGTGATATGAATACAGGGTGGGGGCAAAAGTAGGTTTAGAGTCCTGAGTATGCGACACACAGTTTATTCTTGCGTTATTATTTAATTACTAGAGGCCCAGTGCATGAATTCGTGCATCGGTGGGGTCTGGCCAGGTGCCTGGATTGGCGGTGGGGCTGGCCAGGGGGAGGGGACATGGGAGGTTGGCTGGCCAGCCCTGCCCCCTGGTCGAACTCCAGGTCGAGGGGACAATTTGCATATTAGCCTTTTATTGTATAGGATTCTATTATTTCCATATGAATAACTGTAAATCTACTTTTGTATATCCCATGTTGGAGAAGAAGCTTGTAAGGGGTTAGCCAGGGGTGGGGAACGTCTTGCGCCTGGGCCGTATAAGGCCCCAGAA
Organism: Myotis davidii; assembly: GCF_000327345.1. Lineage (NCBI taxonomy): Eukaryota > Metazoa > Chordata > Mammalia > Chiroptera > Vespertilionidae > Myotis > Myotis davidii. The sequence continues at coordinate 1,025,544 of NW_006283139.1, forward strand.
ATCATTTGAACTGGTCCTGCCAAGGCATTAGGGGTGAGGTATTTAACATTTGACCAAATATAGCAGGCGCATTTTTAAGTTGATAATTTATATGGCCCGCGAGTGATGTTATAAATATCCAAATGGCCCTTGGCAGAAAGAAGGTTCCATGCCCTGGTTTGGACAAAAACCACAATAGTTCTTCAAGGCACTAGGCAGGATCTAGAAGAAATTTCCAAAAATGGAATAAATGCACTCATGAGAGATGGATGCCTGCCGCTGCCGAAATTGTCAACAGCCAGATTACAAGGACTCTCCACTCTAGTCCTTCTTCCCGATACTATAATCCTGAAAAAGACAACAACAGAAGCCTGGGGACATTGTGTCATTTCAAAACATATCTGCAAATTATTTGACATTCCTCCCATCAAAAACAGGCATTTAATTTCCCCAGCCTGATAATGGACCAGGCTTCTTAGACTTCTTAGATTTTCCGTTTTTGTGTTTTAGTTGTGATTATATTTAATACCATATCTGTGAGTTATGTTTTCTTTAAATAGGAAAGTTAATCACATTAATCATACGGTATAGGAAGCTTATTACTTTCATTTCAGAGACATTATTTTGTGTTCTAGTCTCTTGTTTCAATTTTCTTCCTATGTGTTGTGTAAATCAGGAATATTTTCCCTCCAGGAAAATGATATGTTACAGATGGATTTTTATTTTACTTATGGTTATATTCATTTCTTTCCAAAACATTTAAAAATATATTTCTCAATTTACCAACATTGAGGATGAGATTACCATTTGAATACATGGAAATGATTAATGTATGAAGCACACTTGTATTTCCTTTAACTGCCATTCACAAGCTTGTCCTTCACTTGTTATATTTTCTACAACATTATGTCTCTTTTTTTTATTACTAATAGCATTGAAATTTTGCTATGGCATTTTTTCATTTCTTAAAGTATTTCTTTAAGTAGGTCATTTTTATTTGTTATTGTAATGTGTTCTCTTATCTCCTATTTTTCCTTGCTTTAATATTAGCTGCATTTTGTTTAGGATCACAAATACATTGATGCTGAAAATATATTTCTAATACATGAACTAAATCTTTTTCAAACATGAGCAATTTCCATATTTCTTGCATACCTTGTTTAAATCTTTCATTTCACAGATTTGAAACGATTCCTTTGGGATTTTGCCTTTTTAACAGCAAGTTTGCTGAGACTTCTCCTTTTGTCTTGAATTACAACTACGACCTCAAAGCTGCAACAAATAGAGAAGTACTAGCACGTTCTAGATAGAGTTTCTAGATACATCTCTGCAGGGTTGGTTTAACTATTTTGACAGACACACTCCAAGGTGATCCCCAGTGTGTTACATCCTTGAATATTCTTCTGCCCTTAAGTTTGGGTAGAACCCGAGACTTGCTTCTCACCAGTATAATACAGCAAAGGCAATGAGATGTCACTCCCTTCATTAGGTTATATGTCAGAGTGATTGAATGTCACTTATGTGTGTTGTATATTATACTTAAGATTCCGCTTCTAAGGCTCCATCTTAGCCAACTGCAGAGAAAGACTCTTATGCTGGCCTTAAATAGGCAAATAGCCATCTGATAAACTCTCATTCCCTAGAACAGCCTGCGGTCTATAGCCAGTAAGAAGTTGGGGCTCTCAGTCATAAGGCTGCATGGAAATGATTCTGCCTTCTGACTGCAGGCGCATGGAAACATAGTCTTTCCTAATTGAGCCTCCAGATTAGAACACAACCCAGCTAACACCTTGATTATAGCCTCTTAAGACCCTGAACCAAGGACCCTAAGCCAAGGACCTGGACCTGGACACCCGATCCACAGGACACTGTGAGATAACCAATGTGTATTGTTTTAAGCTGCTACTTTTGTTATAATTTGTTAATCAGTAATAGAAAACCCATAAAGTTATTAATACTTCTGTGTCACTTACCCATTGATCCATCTCTAGACATCTTTAGAGAGATAAACAGAGACTAGCAACTGGAGAGAAGCACTGAGACCTTGTGATGTAACTGTATTTAGGGAAGTAATCTTGGGGTTTTGTCCTCTCCCTCTTTGTGGTGGAAGAGATTAAAAATTTACAACTGTAATTCATATATTATCTCAGATAAACCATGGACTACTTCCTTTGCCTGGCACCTAGGAAAAAGGTTTTTTTTCATAGGGGTGGCGACCCTTCTCAAAATATCTCATTTACCATGGACCAAAATTTATCAATTGGGACTCATTCGTTTGGTTAAGCATTTTATACACTGGATTTTTTTTTATATAAATTCACATACAATTTGGCTAAGATATTACTTGATAACACTTTTCTGTGGGTTAATTTAACTTGGAGAACCTAAAAGCAATGAGACAGGGAGCAGAAGGGAGAGTGAGGAAGAGTAGCGATATCCAAATGCACTCCATGCTGCTTTATAAGACGCCAATGTACAAACAAATATTCCCAAGGACAAGTATTGTACTGTATGTGGGCACTACTCTTCCTTTCAGTGCTGCCTTCCTCTCCTCCATTGTTCTGAATAGGAAATGGAAGTTATTTTTCAACTAATTTCTTCCAGTAGACGTATAGCTGTCAAGAGCGGTAGCCACAGGAGCAGCAGTTCTACTGATCCTTTGAACGTTTGGCAAGGACAATGGGAAATGAAGGAAAAATATTGACATAAAAGTTGTGTTTGGAAGTTGAAAAATTGTAATCAATGTTTCCCTGCATCTTAAGAGGCTCAACTCTGCAGGACTCTGTCAGAGCAAGGCAATAATTCAACCAAGATGAATATGGCCTTAGCAGATCTCAGATTTATTTGCTACCAGGGCCTTTCCAGTACAAACCACACTGTTCAAAGGCAGTAAGACACTATACCAGTTAATACAAAATTTTTTTAAAATCCACAGTGATTCTAACTTATTGCCTTCCTTCCAGAATGAAAGGAAAATTGAAAAGAAAAGTTGATATTTCCCCCTCCCCCATTGATTTTATGCACTAGATTTTTGGCTTCCTGTGTAGGATAATGGACACTGTGTAGACAATGAATATAACTCATAGACATTGAGGCTTCTAAGGGAACTTCCAGATCCTCTACTCCACTGGTTTACCTCACTATATATCAAAATAACTAGGGTAGAGACCTCAGGTCTGTATTTTTCACAAAGTTCTTTGGGGCTTTGGATGAATAGAAGAGTTTTGCAAACCACAGATCTCGTCTTACTTTTCAGGTACTTGAATGCCCTGATCGGCAAAAGATCAGTATCCAGTGATGCCCGGATCCATAGCAGAGTAGAATAAACAAAATGTGGGGTTTGCATTTGATTCTGTGTCATATGATTCTATTTCTTTTTGTCATCTTTCTTTGAAACTTTATGAGATAAGAGATGGCTGCAAGTTGGTGCGTTTAATTTCTTCTTCATCCCCCTCTCTGGGCTGCAGTCTAGATGGCTTAGAGTCCATTTGTTTTTCTTCTCTTAGATGTCACCGAGTTTAAATTGTTCTCTGCCCATCTGAAAGATTTCTCTCCCTTAATGTTATAGAGGAAGATGAACTACTCATTGAACTGACAGGAGTAAGAGTAGTAGGATTAGTTTGGATTCAGAAATGATATATGGCTGCAGGGTGTAAAATCAACAGAGATTCATATCCCAGAAGACTAGTTAGTCTATTGCAGCTGCTGCCATTATTTTTCAGTCCACAAAACTGCAGGGAAAGCATCAAGGTCAGCTACAACTATTTTTGAATTCACTGGTTTTGTTATCAGCAAAATTGATTAGCACTGCCTTTCACCTCTGGGGTCTTTTTAATGGAAGCAGAGATAATCGAGTGGTTATGCAGAAGCATAACTTCAGTCTGACTTAGGTGAAGACAATGATAATGAAAATATAACGTTGATTGTTTCCACCTAATTAACCTCTGAGATGCTCTGATGCCTCGTCAAAATATGAAATTAGGATAAAGAAAGTTTCCCCCTCCAACTATTTTTACCTTCTCTTCAGTCTTCTGCTCACAACCCATCATTGGACACCAGTCCTTTTTTAAGCATCTTGTACGTTACATGAGCCCTTCTTCCTTCAGTTGTCAGCAAAAATTTATCTTAGTCACTTGTTTAATGGATGGCCCTGTCCCTCAGTATCAGTCAGTTAGTGGAACCTGATTTTAGATATGAGTGTCGCTATTTCTGAATTATATTCCTGAACCTATGGCAAATTGAGGGCGTGTAAGTGTTGGGCAACTTTAGAATTCAGTGGATTGCACTGTGCCTTATCAAAGATCAAGCTATTTTGTTTAATCATTACTAAAATTCAGACATACTTTTTTTTACTCCTCAGAGCATAAGTTTCCTCT
>NW_006283139.1:1029986-1051186 GCF_000327345.1 Myotis davidii
GTTATTCTCACTAATGAAGCAGTATAAACATCACATTCCAAAGGTTAATGGCAATTGCTAAATGGGCAAGCCTTTAAATAATTCCAAGGGTTCTGACTCAGATTCTAAAATCTCAGGATGATTATTTGCTAATACGTCTACGGCTCTTCACAGCTTACAAAGGGCTTTAAAGTACCTAATCTTATTTAAAGTTCCTCGCAGACTTTGAGGATGAGTTCTATGATCTTTATTTTATGGCAGAAGTAACTACACTCAGAACTGAGGGCGGTAATGTAGGTCTCTTGCCCCAGTGTCCTGACTCCTGGTCTACTGATTTCTCCACTTCACAAATCAGTCACTCACCTATTATTACAGTTGAGGTGCTACAAAATTCCATATTTATTTTCAACTTTGCAATTGTTTATGGACATGGAGAATATATTTGACTGCCAGTGAAGTGTGCATGTGATATTGAAGATAAAGATCCAGACTAAGAATTAAAATATATATATATATAGCACTATCCAGGTTCTACCTTCCACTAACCACATGACCTTAGAGGGGTTGCCTAAACATCTCTGAAGTTTAATTTTCTTTAAAAGAGATGCTGAAGATGCCTGGTAGACTAGAGTGTCAGGTTTCTATTGTGTCATATAACAAAACACCCTAAACTTAAAAGAACAATAATTTATTATTTCTTATGATTCTGCTGCAGGGATTCAAAGTAGAGCTCAGAAGGGAGGTTCTTCTGCCCCACTAGGCAGTGGCTGGGGTCATTATCTTGCCTGATTTAGTTAGTAGCTGGGTTGCACTGTAAGGTCCAAGAAAGCTTCCTTGACATGCCTGGTACCTCACTCCTCCTTCATGTGGCCTCTGCCTCTTTCTATCTCTGTCTCTCTATCTCCACGTAATGTTTCATTGCTCAATAGTCCTCCTTAGTCTTCTTTTTATTATGTGGCTAATTCCCAGGGGAGAGGAAAAGGAAGATGTCAGACTTCCTACTGGCAAGGCCTGAAACTGGTACACATCACTTTGTCAACATTTGACTGGTCAAGCTCAATCTCAAGGCCTTTCCAGATTCAAGGAAAGTGAAAATAGATTCCATTTCCTGATGGGTGGAACAGTAGGAACATATGAAAAGGCAGGTATAAGTGGCCCCCACTTTTGGAAACTATATTGTGATCAGCCTTAGATGGCTATTGTGATTGCTCAGTAAAAGGCTGAAAATTACATTTTCTCAAACACAATTAGTTTGTTCTAGAAGAACTGTTCCATGATGTGGGTGCATAGTTGTGAACAAAACCGATGCAGTTTTATTGCTTGTGGTAGTATAGATGGCAGATATCAACTAGATAAATACACAGAGAAGATTTAACTATAAACGTGAGCAGGAGCTATGAAGGAAAACCACAGCGCGCTAAAGCACAATGGCCTCGCTTAGACTGATGGGTCAGGAAAAGCATCCCATCAAGTGACATTTGGGTTGACAACGTCAGTCTAGGTTGGAGTTCACCATGTGAAAAGAAAGGAAAAGAACATACCAGGCAGAGGCACATGGATGACCACAAGATGTAGCCTAACCACCGAAAATTCAGCGTGGGGGTTCAGGGAGTGTGGGTACAAATGATCCTGAAGAGGCAGGCCAGGCAGCACTGTTATTATTGTGGAAATGTTTCCCTTTTTATCCAGATGTTGAAAGAGAGTTCAGTCAAAGGCTGATCCATGCCCTGATATGATGCCATGCCTGAATATGACAGGCAATATACAAGTGCTCAAAGAGATTATAATTTCTACCTTGTTGCTATGTATGTTTCCAGAGTACCTGACAGGTATGTGAGGGCAAAAAGGGAAAGGGAAGAAAAAAATCCAAAGATAGAAATCCAGGAACTTATTTTTCTAAAACATGCTCATCATTTCCCCTTCCTGAGCATCTATAATTACTAATGTTATTACTCATGTCGCTTCTCCATCATTAAGTGAATCTGTGATCTTACTGCACATTCAATCTGCAAACACAGAATCACACAAATTAATATTTTAATTGAGTTGACAGAGTCCAATGAAAATGACTAACACTTACATTTTAATTATGCATGCAGAACAAAGAATTTGTACAAAATGTGATTTTCCCCCAAAACCGCAAAGCCCAAAACTAAATAAATGATAAATTCAAAGTCGAACAATGAGAAGAGGCTCTAAATCATCGCAGATCCTGCATATCTCTGCTTGCTACAAACTAAACTGAAAAAGATATACTGCCTCCTGATACAGGGAAATAATCTGCTAGAAAGTAATTTACACCAATTTACCACCTATTTACTGCATATTTATTGTGTGTGCCTAGCCCCATGCAGTGTATTTAAGAGGAACACAAAGAAATATGAGGCTATGGAACTCACAGTTCTTGCTGAATGAATAGGAACAGACTAACCAGGAAGGCAATGTGGCAAATAATGTAGCATGAAGAGTTTCAAAACCTACAGAGGCCAGTGCGGCTCAGTGGTCAGGAGTCAATCTATGAACCAGGAGGTCACAGTTTGATTCCCTGTCAGGGCACATGTCAGGTTTGCAGGCTTGATCCTCAGGAGGGGCTGTGCAGAAGGCAGCCAATAGATGACTTGTTCTTCATCACTGATGTTTCTATCTCTTTCTCCTCCCTTTCTCTTTCTGAAAATCGATTAAAACATATTTTTTTAAAAAAAATAACAAAACCAGTTATACTGACAATATGTTCTGGAAATTTAGGAGAGAGTCCCCTATGTATATAGACAAACAAGAATGATTAGACCTATGGAGACCTGATAAATGACTATTACAAGCAGTCAGTTTGTGTCCTTGGATCTTTGTTGTCTTCCCATCACCTCTTCTTCCTTCCATCTGTAGTTGTGTATGCACGCATAACCTAGGAAAACCAGTCTGTGCCTTAAGCATCCATGGCTCAGTGATCAAGCGAGTCGGGACATTTGATTGGAGTGAATCTCAGCACTCGTGCTTGGAATGCAGGAAGCTTGCGAGAGAAACAGGCAGGAGAGGAAGGAAGAAAGGAAGAGGAAGGAAAGCAAAGAAGGAAAAGAAAGCAAGCTCAGTTCCTGGCTACATGATAAAAAATACTCATGACTTTTCCCTGTCAATATACTTATAGGCTTAAAAAACTAATTTATAATCACAAACAACCCATACATTATTAGCATGCCTTAGAAAAACAACTTGAAATTTTATACTGGACTATAGGCAAACCTCATGTTTTATTTTACTGTGTTTTGGCAGAGACCACGGTTTCTACTTAGAGGAATCTCACGTTTTCTCAACATGCCAGAAATGAGGTAGAGTTGGTTGTCAGTACCCTTTGTTGGCTTTGATAAAAAGTAAGAAAAAGGCCGGTGGAAGCAAAACAGGACTAATATGTGATTCTAAAAAATATATACATATATACACGTTGGGGCAAAGTAGGTTTACAGTTGCGCATACGGAAAATAATACAATCTATAATAATAAAAGGATAATATGCTAATTGGACCAGACATCTAATTAGCATATTAGATAGTTTGGCTGTTTGCAGGGGAAGAACTGGAAAGTATTAATCCTCCATTCTGTTCCATTTGGCATTCAACAGTGTCCGGGAGTAATAGCTTCATTGCTCTTGACATTTTTCTATATTCTTTCATAATTAGTTATTTTTTCACACCTTCCCTGGAAGGCACAATCATTTTATTAACAGTAATATAACACCCCAATAAGATAACCTATATAAGCTAACAGGACACATGTAGCCAGAAGGTATGTAACCTTATTCTAGAGTGTCACATTAAATATAATTCTACTGACTTTTAAATATAATTCTACTGACACATGTATCACTTCAATGATAATACTGATTTTTATCTTAATAGCGCTTCATAGTTCACAAATCCTACTTGTGGTCACTGTAAAGAAATACCTCTATTTGTGATGTCTGTGGATACAGGTGTATGTTGTCCCAGTGGGAGACTGGGGGAATATAGATTCGTTCTAGACAAATAAGAGTAATCAGCTGTGTCCCTCAACTCAGAACCAAAGAAAATAACTGAGTTGTCTGACAGTGACAAACAATTGTAATAAAATGTTTGATTCACTAAAGCTTCCTGCTTCATCAAGATAAGCTATCAACATGATCAGCTCCCTTTCAGCCCCTCTGATAGGCTAAGTCTTAGTGGATACAAAGATATGCCCTCAAAGCAAATAGAAACTGTTACTCCAAGAGTCAACCAACAAGGTATAAGCTCAGAATGGAGAGAAAATCCAACAGATGAAAGTACCCTGTGGCAGGAGACATGGGACATTCCCAAGTCCAAAGAAGGAGTCCAGGCTATACACTCAAGCTGAACACCACTATGGCAAGTGGTAACCTAATCAGTATCATTCAAGCCTTCGCTTCCTTCCTTTATGCAAATTTTTATTGATCACCTTTTTTAGTACACAGACATCACAATATTAGGAGTAGAGATACCAAGATAACTCAGACATGGCCTAGGCTTTAAGGATTCACAATTTGGCAAGAGATATATATATATGTGTAAGCATAATGACAATGGTGCCATGTCAAAACTGTTCACATGAAGCATTTGCAAAGTGTGTGTAGCACAGAGAAGGAAACACTGTCTAGAATCAAAGGCAGTCTAGAATGGACTTATGGTAGAGCCTGGTTCTTCAAGCCTGAGTGTTATAACGGATCACCATAATGGTCAGGGATACTGAAAATGCCTGGTAATACTGAACTACCAGACATTCTCATTTTTAACATGATAACAATAATTTAGAGTTGGTACTGTTATTCAAGCAGGCAGGAGGCCTTAAAGGTGTTCATTAGGTAGAAAAAGTACACATAATCCAAAATGACCATAGGAAAGTGAGCTCTTATTTGAGGCTGAGGGATGGTTGGGTGCATTGAGACATGTGGCAAAAAATAAAGGTTAAAAGATTACAAAAAAGAAGGTTCTCATGGCAAAATAGGTGTTATTTTTACATAATGTAATTGAATTGTAGCAGGTGTACTAAAATTACTATTGATTATGGAACAGACAATGTTTGGAAAGGGGCAAGAGATATAGATGGCACTGTGCTGGAGCAGTATGATTTACTGTTTAATTTTATAATTAGTTGGTATTTAGGGGTCCCCTTGGTACACAGAGGTATATAAGGTATTTATATCCTCCCCAATTTTTGACATTATAGTCCATGATAGTCTTTGAAAATCAGAGTTTGGCAGATTGATATGAAATAATGCTTAGTCTTTTTCTAGGTGGGACAAACAGGGAAAGGCATTTTTATGGGAGACAGAATAGAATGTACATGAAAGAATATGGAATGTTTTGAAGACAACAAATCCAATTGAGTATGTGATTTTGAAGGAGGAAGTATAGCTTAGTACTTTGGGATGGTGGGAGACAATGCATGAGGCAAAGGTAGAACTAAGGTGGGTCATAAAGGTTATAGAGGACTAATACTCGCAGATGGTGAATGAACTGACTGGCATCTCTCTGGAGGGCTGTGAAAAGCAGAGATGGTTTGAATAAAGGGATTTTAATGCAATAAATTTTTACCTAAGTGTTTAGAATCATTCTCTGTATAAAGGAATGGGCAGGAGGTGTTGAGGGACCCAGAGCTCCTCTTTACTGACACAGAAAGGAAAAAGCAAAGGAACTAATTGTACAACATCTTGATGAGACGTGGAGCCATAGAGGGAAGGATTCATGCCAGAAGTGCTGGTGGTGGTGAGATTTGGCAACAAAGTGGGGAGGAAAAAGGGATGAAATACTTCAACCTTTCTCTCTTCCCATACTTGAGTCTCTTGCTAATGCTTCCCATTGGCTGAATTCATTTTGAAATTAACCAGCAGGGCTGACCTGGTGATTCAGTCCATAGGAGTCAGCCTCTTGGGCACAGAACATGTTAGAAAAGGGCATGATAGGAAAGGGCCAACAGTAAATGGAGACTAGTAAGCACACAGACTGTAAAGGAAAATCGTTGGCTGGCTTTTCCTTAGAGAAAAATATATTTAAGATCTTCCAGTTCCTATAGTTTTATTTTTTTTTCTTCTCAAGAAATGTTTTAATAAGTTCACATGGATTTCTGGGTTTCTTGATAGGCAGAGGTAAGGAATCTAATTAGCCAATCCAAGTCTTTTGGGCACAAGTATAACCTATCTCCTAGTGTCAATAAATCTATTTGTTGTCTCATCCATTAACCTTTTTTTTTTTAAGGTTGGTTGACATGACTTGTTCCTCTAAAGCTTGGCCACTTCTGGGTACTGCTTTCACACTAAAGATGATGCGATATTTTAGATTTTGGTGTTTTTTGTTGTTGTGTTTATTTTTTTTCCAAGAAAAAAGTTATTTAGAGCTTCACTGAACTAAAACTACAAGTTAATCTTGGCTTTACAGAGGTATATACTGTATATTTTTAAAAACCTTCTGTCAAGAGAATATCAATCAAATATGCAAACCCACCATTGTGCTAAAGCATCATTCAATATTCTCTTTTGCCTATTTCCAAGTTTCAGATACTTTTTTTTAGAACCTATTTAAGAATCTATCAAGCTTCCTTCTCACATTTCTCTATTTTTAGAAATAGTTTTAGGAGACCAAATCATTACAGTCACAGAAGGACCCTGGTTTGTGTGATTAGTTTCTTGAGAAAGCAAGCAGAGAACAGAGAGAGGAGACATAGACATCGTGTAAAAGATACACAATTTATTTTATGTTAAAATTTTTTCTTTTGCTTTTGTAAGGATTATAAACATTTCAAACATTTCAAACTTTAACTTAGGCCATGTTTTTCCCATTAAACTTGTCTGACCTTTATTTAAACATCTGAGTTGTCATTCCCTGTTCCAACCTGGGAAATAGAATTTCAGAGGCTTCAAAATCTTTTTTTGGCAATAGATATGGATGCCATGTTTAGTGTTCCTTAATCTTTAACTGTTATTAATGTTTTATTTTGCTTCCTTGGAAGCCAGGATAGTTTGTGCCTTGGGGCTTTCTCTAACTCTACTTCTGATCCTTCTTGGCTGGCATGTGAACCAGCGAAGCATCAATGTTGGTCTCCAGACATTTCAGAGACTAGTCAATACTTCCATTTTGGGTTTCTGCTGCATGTCCTTTCTTGTTGCTTTTTAATACACATTCAGGACACTTCAGTTGGTCTAATCTGGAGTTCCTCTTAGGAGGGAGAGCTAACTTGCATTTTTCATTGAAATGCACAAAACCAGCTCCCAAACTGATGAGTAGTTGCCTTCTGCAATCAGAATTGCTCATTTTTACTTGTGTTTGTCAGACTGCAGCATTTTCTGCCCATAAAAGCAGACTCTGAGAAGATGATCCTGAGGAAGAGAGAATCATGGGGAGGTTTTTCATAAAGCCTGAAAGTAACTAGGATTGCAGATTTGGCTATTAGTAAGAGGCTGTTGTTGTTCTAAAGCTGAATCCTTTAGGATACCTTCAAACCTAGCTTTACATTTTTCCAGAAAATAATGTCCATCCTTTGAGCACGAGGGCAAGGCAACATTACGGCATAAGATCCAGTTTTCAATTATATAGCACTATTGCCTATATTTCTATTAGCCCTTAAAATATATTGTAGGTCATATTATTTTTATGTATCCTCATCTCAATTTTAAGTCCTGAATGCAAAAATGCAGGATTTCTCTTGGGCAGAATTATCCTATATAATAAAAGGATAATATGCAAATTGACTGGATGGTGGAATGACCAGTCGCTATGATGCACACTGACCACCAGAGGGCAGACGCTCAACACAGGAGCTACCCCCTGGTGATCAATGCTCTCCCATAGGGGGAGCACCGCTCAGCCAGAAGCCAGGCTCACAGCTGGCAAGTGCAGCAGCAGTGGTAAGAGCCTTTCCCGCCTCTGCAGCAGTGCTAAGGATGTTTGACTGATGGCTTAGGCCCACTACTCCTGGGGAGTGAGCCTAAACCATCAGTCGGACATCTTCTGAGGGCTCCCAGACTGCAAGAAGGCACAGGCCGGGCTGAGGGAACCCCCTGAGTGCACAAATTTTGTGCACGAGGCCTCTCATAAAGAGAATAATTGTCAAAGGTGATCAGTCAGAGAGCCTAGGAACTAAGGCAAGTGCTGAAACCACTTACTATATTCTAGTACTAGGGAATATTATGAAGTAAGGAAAATGGAAAGTTCTCAAATTTGTTAAAATATTGGCTAATTATTTTTATGTTGTCTCCTTGGCTACAAAACTTCAGCAGGGTAGTCAATTATGAATAAATATTATCTTCTCAATTGTATTAAAACCCATGGACACTATATTCCAACAGTGAAAGGTCCTACTCTCTGAACCACAGTAGTGGAGACTGACTAAGTTAGTCAAATAAACTCATACTACTGCTTGCTAAAAGGTGACCCTCCTAGGTAGTGAATAGTTTAAACCATTAATAATATCTTCTAAATATCCCATAGAGGCCTGTAATTATGTACCTGATACCTCATGGAAAATTATTTCTCTGCCTGTGAATGGCAGCCTCAATGATCACTGTTTGGGTTGGGGGTGGTATGCACTAGAAATATTTATCTAAGTCATTGAGTATTAAAATTGACTGGTAGATAAATTTTATTCATATGAAATGCTGAACAAAACAAGTTCTCTTTTTATTGATTTTTAGAGAGAAAGAAAGGATGAGAGAGAGAAACATCAATATATCAATGTGAGAGAGAAACATGGATTGGCTGACTCTGGCTGGCACCTCTACCAGAGATTGAGCCTGCAGCCTGGGTATGTGCCCTGACCGGGAATCGAACTGGTGACCTTTCGGTGCACGAGACAATGCTCAACAAATTGAGCCACACCGGCCAGGGTTCTTTTCAGTTTTTAATTTGTTATTGGCAAGTGTATATTCATCTCTTTATTTTTTCTCCCCTTGAATTTTATGGCCACATTTATTTAGGTATTTTTCTAGTATGAGTCACATTGCTGCACAATGTCTGGTTTTAGTTCTATGGAATGACTTTTCTTTCCCATGGTCAATTCCTATAAATTGTAACAGTGCTTAGTTGATGGAACACTGTTGGTTCCAGACATTTAGCTTATCAGTTCAGTGACCAGCTACTAATATTCTAAATTAAATTTTTTGCAGCACCAATATCTAACTGTATCTCATCAAATTCAGAATTGGGTCTCTCTTGATAGCCTTTAACCCTTAATCTCCTCCCCAAATATGAAGACTAGCATGTTACTTGGAATCAGCAAATGCTTATTAATATCTGTGAGTTGGCTTACTCACTAAAATTGATATTTATAGCCTCAAAATGAATAATAGTGGTAATTTCCCCGTCATTTGCAGACATGCAAAAATTGGCAAAAAAAAAAAATTGAAGGCACCGTGACACACATGCTCCCAGCGGAGGCTGAACAAGGCAACACTCTGCCTTTGATTTCAGTCTCACAGAGAAATAATGATTTATGGAGATGGTGGAGAACAGTTCGTTGCAGTGCAAAAAACTCTAGCTCTCTAGCTCTGGCCCATTGAATGGGGTTTAAATCCCAACTCTGGCATCTGTTAAGGGGCAGCCTCTGGCAAATCAGCGAACACTTCTGAACCTCAGTTTCTCTTTCGTAAAAGAAAGAAAATAGAATCTACCTGGGTAAGACTTTTTAGAAGTTAAAATTATAATCTATCTTATATAGATTAGATGATATAGATAGATATAGGTGATTAGAGATGGACATGGAGAGGGAGGAGGAAGAGAGAGAGAGAGAGAGAGCGAGAGAGAGAGAGAGACCCCCTGAGGAACAATGTATCAGTATTCACTAATTCAGTGTTTACAATGATTTAGAGAATATTACTACCACAAATAATGAAAATCGACTGTGTATAGACTGTATCCAATCACAACTATCTAAAGATAATTTTTAACAGCAGTCAGTGTCATCTTAGAGCAACAGACTAGGAAACCCAGGAGAAAAACCAAACTCTATTATAGATTAAGAAAATTCAGTAAGGTGGCTGAATAAAACAATGTATAAAAATCAATATTGTTCACATGTACTGACATTATGATTGAAAATTACTTTATTTAATAATGGTTTGCTTCAGAAAATGGCAGTAGCCTCCAATCATTAGAGATGATTGGAGGTTAGACCTTTACTCCCCTAAAACCTGTCTAGGAGATCTTATCAGTTTGGATGGTAAAGAAACAAGCATTTTATTACTTACATGGACAATAAAAGCAAGAATAGCAAAGGTAACAGCTTACTACATCTCTTGTCTCACAGGACAATCCCAAAACAAAGGGTACAGATGATAATACATCAGTGGTGGGTACCCTGTTGTTACGGAGCTGGTCACAGGTGGTAGCTAACCAGTCGTATAATCTGCAACTGTACTGTGAGGACGAGGGCAAGGCAAACATCCTTATACCTCATCAGAAACTGGAATAGAATGAGAAACTATCTCATAAATTACTTTTGTGAGGCAGATGGGTAAGAAATGGCCTTGTAGCAACTCCTCACAAGACAAGGAGGATGACAGGGTATTCTGCCAAATCAGTTGTGGTGAAGTCTTCCCCCTGTGACCTATATGGATTTGTACAAGGCCATTAGGGAACCAGCCTGAATCACTACCTGTTACTCCATGGTATTTAACAATGAAATTAAGTCTTAGGTCAAGTTCTGACAAAGGTATAAAAAGCTACTAGCAATCATTCAACAAGTGGTCATGTAACTAGTTTTATATGTCAAAATAAGACACACTATGACCAATATCTAACTCAAAGGCTCACTCAGAGGTGGACATACTGGCACTCTGGTGGGAAGGCCAGAATGCCAGTCAGTTGGGTCATTCCACAAAGAGCTCCATTAAGTAGAGGAACGTAAGGTGAACAACACTCTACAACTCAAGTTCTGCTACAAAGCTTTGGGGAACTGGGCTTGCTTTTCTTGGGATTCTCTTACCCTTATTTGTACTAAGGTAGTGGGTTTCTTAAAAGCTTTCAGCCTTATTGTATATCTTTTTTATTATCGTTAATCCTCACCCGAGGATACTTTTTCCATGATTTTTAGAGAATGGAAGGAAGGGAGGGGGGAGGGAGAGGGAAAAAAAAGAGAGAGACATTGATTGGTTGCCTCCCGCACTCACCCAGAGGCCTGGGATAAAGCCTGCAATTCAGGTGAAATGCCCATGACTGGGAATTGAACTGGGTACCTTTGGCTCACAGACTGACGCTCTAATTGCTGAGCCATGCCTTCCAGGGCCTTATAACATTTTTTAAACACCATCTATCTTAACAAAGCAGTATATTATTTCTGACATCTCTTTAACTAATCAATAAACCTTTTGGTCATTTCTGAAGTGATCAAGCAATACCTTTGAGTGTATATTTCTAATAAGCATACATTAAGTGCTAATTAACCTCCCCTAGGGTAAGAAATTGAAATTAAACTACACCAAACATCATATACCAACACATACACACCAAGTGTATCACACTGTGTCTACTTGAGCATACAAAAGAAAAATTATTAAATAACCATATAAGAGATAGACTAGGTGTAATGGGAGACCCCATTTACTATTTATCAAAGGAATTAAAAAAATTAAAATAAACAACCAGACAATTTACCTTTTAAATAGTGGACAACTTCTAGATGAAGAAAAATTCCAATGTTGCTTAAGGATGTAAAAGAAGACTGAAAAGTATGTCATGTCCTTGATTAGTAATATAAAATGTTATAAATATGTCATTTCCCCCTAAATTAGTCTATTAAATTAATATAATTTCAATAAAAATACCAAGGACAATTAGAAAAAAGATTTTGAACATCATATTTAAGAAAACAAAAACAAATTTAATCCCGGAATTTTTTCATAAACAAGTATAATGTGGGATAGTCTTGTTAGATATTAAACTATATCTTCTAACTAAAACAGTGATGTATTAGCACATTAAAAGACAAACCAATGAACTAGCCCCAAGTAGATCAATAATTTTAAATATATGTAGAAAATTTTGTATATGATAAATTAATATTTGAAATCATAGATTGAAAATTAGATAATAAATTTAACTGGGACAACTGGTTAACTAAAAATATCATTCTTAACAATTTATAGAAAAAGAAAGTCTAGTTGCATTAAAGACTTAAATTTTAAAAATAAAATTAAGATTCAGGAAAAAATTTGGAAAAGTTTTGTTTTTATATTAGTATGGGAAACTTCTTAATTATGAAATTAAACAAAGGTCATAAAATCATGATTTTAGTTATATAATTCTAAAACTATTCTACATTGTAAAAATATTGAAAAATGTAAAATACAAAATTAAAATTTCCACTTCATAGAAAATGAACTTAATTTTCATAATAAGTAATAATATCCTATAAGCCAATGGGAACAACTAACAGCAACCCAAGTTAAAATGGGTAAAATATTTAAACAGGTCAGAAAAATACAAATATAAATGGTCCTTAAGCATGTGAAAATATGCTCAGAGTTGAACTCATTTATACTAAGACAAATGTAAGTTAAAATTACAAGATCATTTTTCAATTAAAAAGCATTAAAATGTATGCAAACACATTGTGTTGATGAGAGTATATAAAATAGACACTTTTGAATATTTTTCTGGGATTGTAAAATGGTACTATATAGAAGTGATTTGGGAATATCTCTACAAATTTGATGCAGAAGCAGCAATTCAATTTCTAGGAATTTGTTCTATGGATATGCTTGCATAAATATATGGATATATTCATTGCAGCATTGTTTGTAATAGCACAATATAAAAACCATCTTAAATACTAGGAGTGATTAAGTAAATTAGGCTATATCTATATAGAGTTTGTTTTAAAAAAAGAATGGAGTACATCATATATGGATACAGAATAATCTTCAGAATATATGTTAAGGGAAAAAAGCAAAGTACCTAATATTAGGTTTTATAGTCATTAAAAGGGAGAAAAATACACATGTTCACTTATATGCATGCAGAGAATGTTTCTGAACAAGCTCATGAGAATCTGACTCTAGGAATGGCTCCTGGAGAAGGAAACTCAGTTGTTAAGAGATTCAGTAGAGAGGACATTTAGTTTTTATTTTATACTTTCTTGTTTTTAACCATTTATACTTTTGCTATTATATTTTGTGTGTGTGTGTGTGTGTGTGTATTCTAAATATTTTAAAAGAATGTATGAGGATTTATCATGCTATATATCATGAAATCAAGGTGCCAAGGATAAGAACCAGATTTGAATTCCAGAAAGAAAAGGTATCTAGCTAGGTAACTACCAATTAGGAGTGGAGCCAGACCATTGAACAAAACAGAAATTTAAGACCTAAATCAAGGAATACAAACTGTCTGCTCCAGCATCATCCTTCCTTATTTTAGGCAACGTATATGGTTGTCTCCAGGGTATGACCCAGCCTGTCCTGGCAATTTGGAAATCATTTAAATAATTTCCTTAACTTTAAGTCACTAAAATCAATACCATTTACAGTGTCTAATTAATTCACTCCCATTCACTATCACTAGCACAGGTGTTTTCAAACTAAGTTTAGCATATATTTAAAAAATAAAATATTGGGCAGCATCTCAATATCTATATAAATACAATGAAGCTTTTCTGCTTCAGAGATGGATGGTGGTAGTGGCCCACCCACCATTCCATGTGTTTAAACATTCTTGTTAAGACACTGTTCTCAACAGCCCACAAACTTTTATCTCATTGAATACAGCTTGAAAACCTTTATTTCATGGAGAGAAAAAAAAGTAAATATAAATAGACGTTTATTTGTTGGTAACATAAGGATTCTCCTACATGTAGCAAGATAGGCCATGGTGGATTAATTACTAACCAGCCTTCTTTGCATTTAGAGTTATGATTGCTCATTAACTCATTTGATATATGAGCATTATCCTATTTAGCTCTAATAGTTTTATGATTGTTAGTCTTGTCTTGTAGAAAATTATGATTGGAACCTTTTTTGAACCTCCTTAGCACAGTAGAGGTGTGAAGAGTATCAAGTCTATACATTTATGCAAAATTGATTTCAGTTGAATCTATTTACTAGTAAATGACTGCTTGCGGTTTTTTAGCCTTGTTTTAACATTTTAAAATGTTTTAGAGTTGGTTTTCATCCTTCTGCTTGACTTCTTGCTACTTAACTCTACATACAGGCGTTTAGTAACAAACTTTATGAGCTTCAGTTCAGTGGTCTTTAAATTTTATTATACATGTAGGCTTCCCTGGGATCATTTTTCAACATGCACAAGCTGGTTTCCATTTCCCACAACATAGTATACTAGATACTCTGAATGGCACTCTTGATTAAGACAAACTTTAAAAGTTGATAAAGTATTAAAACAATAATGTAAATTTTATATTCATCACTGAGCAGGCAAGAAAAGAAGACATTTGCAATGGCCAAAATGAAGTGAAAGCAAAAACTTGAGGAAGTGAGTCCAAAACCAGCTCTCATCTTATAACCCCGAGTTTCCATTTCCGTAGCTGCAAAAGCTCAGTGTAAAGTGAAATATTAATAAAGTACCAAATATTAAGTGGACTACAAGAAAACTAGCTCTTCTCTGAAAAGAACTTGCAGAGTTGGAGGGAGAAGCTAGAATATCC
This sequence comes from Myotis davidii, assembly GCF_000327345.1. Classification (NCBI taxonomy): domain Eukaryota; kingdom Metazoa; phylum Chordata; class Mammalia; order Chiroptera; family Vespertilionidae; genus Myotis; species Myotis davidii. The sequence continues at coordinate 1,044,597 of NW_006283139.1, forward strand.
CTTATATAGGCTTACAGTCTGAACACATGGTACCAGTGTATGTGGTACAAAAAAACTCAAAAGATAATTTAATCGAAAGTGATCTAAGCTAGTAACCCATAGAAGCAAATAAAATTCCTATCGGAAGGAACACAATTCAACAGAAGTATCAATGAATGTTCAGTTTTCAAGAAACATGAGCTCAGAGTTAAAAAAAAATAAAAAATCAACACAGAAGCAACCAAGGAACCATGATTGAAAGTCAGAAGGAAAATAAAAACCAGTATAATTTGCTACACAGTTATACCATTTACTTAATGTATCTAATAGAGACTCTCAAATAAGAATATAAAATATGTGTCAAGACATCAAGGTGCTTGATGAAATAGTCTGTATCTTAATTTTGGTGAAAACATGTCTAAATATACTTATCAAAAATTCATTGAATTGTACACCCACAAGAGCTAATATTACTGTTTGTAAATTGAAACTCAATAAACCTGATTTAGTGAAAGAATTACAATCTACAAAGATCTTTTGAAAAAAGCTCTGGGACACAAAGTGATCAGTAGAGGGATATTTACAGCTTTAAATGTTGCTAGGTTTTAAGAATAAAGGCTAAAAATATCTCAAAGATAAACTTTAGACAATAGGAAACAAAACAAAAGAAACTCTAAAGAGACTAGATAAGAGAAATAATAAAATGAATGCTTACATTAATACAACAGGAAACAAATATTCAGTAAGGAGTGCCAATAAGGAGACAAAAGTTGATATTTAGAAAAGATGGCTTATTCAGTAGCCTCAGCAACATGTTACCACCAGAACTCATTTGAAAACAACTGTCAATGAATGACAGCTGCTTTACTAACTATATTTCTGAAAGCCAGCCTACAGCCACTGATGCACTGTTTTATAACCACGCTTCCACAGCTAAATACTAACCAATCAGGAAACACTTGAACTCCATGCTTGCCACATCCTACATAAACGCTCTCTGATTTGCTCAAAGAGGCTGTAATAAATACAGCTTTTTAGGACACTCAGCTGTAGTTTTCCTCATGTGTTGCCATGGGCTTCAGGAAGGTTTTCAACAGGATCAAGGCACTCCCTTGTTTTGTTTTGTTTTGTCTTTTGCACAATGGCAGTGCACTTGCTTAGAGAATGATCTTGATGTTCACCTGTAAACATGTAGCCCAGACTCCTTCCCTCTGTTCTGCTGTACCACCAATTGGATCCCTACATTCCCTTTAAATATATCATAGCTGATATTACCGTAGTTCCATGGAATAACCCCCTTATTTTCTGTATTCTCCATCGGGTACCAGCATCTACCCATCTCCCAAGCTAGAAATCTGGGTGTTATATTTAACACCTGTCTCTCTCCCCTGGCCTCTATCAATCAAGCACTAATTTTATCTCCCACAAGTGCCTCTAGTCAGGGAGTTCACAATGAAATCACCTGGACAGTTTTTAAAAATACTAATTTTGATTTAAATTGGTCTGTGGCTTGGGGGTGCTGGCGATGAGGATATTTCAAAGCTCTTTAGATGTTCTAATGTGAGACCAAAGTGGACACCAAGTTCCGTAGACCAATTCCAGCATGTCATAATTTCAAGAGTTTCATCAAAAGGTTGGTGAGACTTGGGGACTCAACAGGGTTGAGTCACACATGTAGTCACCTGTTGGGAATGGCTAAAGGCATTTCCCCAAACCTGAATAGGAAACTGATTGTGGCTGCCAGACAGTTAAAGGGCATCTTAATCTAGAGGGGTCTTCAGTTCCTTTAACTGAAGGTCCTCTGACTCCCAATGCCTTTCAAAATTATATCTCGTCTCCAGACTCTTTATTAGTCTCTGGATTCCTATGTCATCTGCGCACAGCCCGTTTTCCAGATTCCTGAACCCTTCTTGATGCTGGGGCAAGAACCCTGGCAACCAAGCACCGCCCCATCTCTCTCCTCACCTCCATTATCAACTTACTTCAGACGACAATCATTTCTAAATTATTACTAAAACCAGTTAGGTTTCTGGTCTCCAGTATTAGTCACTTTAAAATCACTCTTTGCACAGATGTATAGTTTATAAATTTTGACTTCTCTCTATCTTTTAAAATAATCTCCCCATGACTACTCCTAAATAAAGGACAAGTCCTACGGCAACTTTAATCGAGCACCCTCCATCAATGATGTAGGGCTTTGTCTTTTTAATATAATCCAAAGTCATTGACATCTTTATCATCTTATACACATGTTGTTGTCCTATCCATTCTGTGTAGAGTGACTTTCTTCATCTCTTCACCTCACTAGTAACTAGGTAGACTTATCTACTAGTTTATAAAGTATTCAAATGTTCCCTTTTCTAGGAAGTTTTCTCTGACTCTGAGGCAGGATCATTTTGCTCTTCTTTATGCTCCCAGGATAACCAAAGCTTAATCTTCCTTATTTCCTTTACCAAGTCTTTTGAGATCCCTATATTTCTGCCTCCCTCCATATGCTCCTTGAGTCCACTGACGATTCGGTTCAACCCTTGACATTCTTTGGGCTGATGGGGAAAACAGTAATCAATAAAACTAATATTTATATTAAATTTGTTCATAACACATGCACACATACATAAAATAGTAATGGAGTTGGACAGATGTGATAGTAGCCATCCGAATACAGTGAGACAGGAACACAGAAGAAGCCATTTACTGCACGGAGTTTGAAGATGTGGGAGGGATGTTCACAGTCAGATGTGGTTGACTAGGAGGAGACCAGCCTCTATCTAGAACAGCTGTTCTCAACCTGTGGGTCGCAACCCCTTTGGCGGTCAAATGACCCTTTCACAGGGGTCACCTAAGACCATCCTGCATATCAGATATTTACATTACAATTCATAACAGTAGCAACATGACAGTTATGAAGTAGCAACGAAAATAATTTTATGGTTGGGTCACAACATGAGGAACTGTATTTAAAGGGCCAGAAGGTTGAGAAGCACTGATCTAGAACTTAACTCACTGCAGCAATTGCAGTTAAATACATATTTGTTTCACCAGACCCAAGAGAGTCTTAATTTGAGTTTCTTTAGCTCTGCATTAGGATGTTTTTGCTTTCTAGAATATCAGTTATTGCCACCACATTTTCATTTCACAGGCAGAGACTCTGTTAGAAAATTTGCAAGTGGCAATTTATGGGAATGATATCTGGTTACAACGCTTGCATATGATGAATTCTCCATGATATACATACTTCCTTTGATATTTGCCTGTGTAATAGTCATAGAACTATAAATAATATTGCTTGACTATGTGAAGCACAGTGTGAGCAGAGGAGGGAGAATGAGCTCTTTTTCAGACCTTTCCGGCCATCAGGTTGCAATCATTAAACTGCCCTTTCTGCCCAGCTGGCGTGGCTCAGTGGTTGAGCATTGACCTATGAACCAGGAGGTCACAGTTCCATTCCAAATCATGGTTGCAGGCTCAATGCCCAGTGTTGGGTGTGCAGGAGGCAGCCTATCAATGATTCTCTCTCATCATTGATGTTTCAATCACTCTCCTCCTCTCCCTTTCTCTCTAAAATAAATTAAAAATATATTTAAAAACAAAAGAAACAAAAAAACCCTTCCCTTTCTGTAATATATTTCAAACCTTTCAGAAGCCGTCACCAATCATCTGAAAGTTCAAAACACTGAATGGAACAAGAAATCTGGAGAATCAGTGGGTGAAGTGGGTTGTGTGGGCCTCATTTCTGTTTATCTTTTCAACATTTCCTTTTGCTTAAATGTTTCTTACAGAAGCACTTGCACTGGCTGAATTTTAGCTCCAGCTCTAGCACACTGCAAAAGTAATGTCTAGTGGCAACTTCATTTTCACAAAATTATGATGCAACCAATTTGGTTGCCTCATGGAGTTCATTATAAAGTGATTCTATATAAATTGGTTGAAAAATAAAGATAGAGAATATATGGTATTGCATTTTCAGAGGATATTTGCTCAAAATCATCTCCCTGGGAATAATTTAAGATTTTAAAATCATTATTAACTATTTCCGGTCAGCAGGACAACATTTAGTGCACTAAACACTTACTTTCTCACTAATTTTCTCTCTTAAGTGTTTCTTTAGTGACTTGAATGTACTCAAGCATTGTCCCAAAGCTTTAATTAACAGGTCCATGCAAATTTTATAATATTTTTCCAGGATAAAAATATTCTACTTTTCTAAGATTATGTCTTTTGCTCTGAAGAAAAGCTTTCCCCCTTCCTCTATAACCTTTATCAATTGATGTAATACAGCTTTAAAGAAAACACATCAAGCTCTTTATTTTGGCCTTTTAGGGTTTACGGATAATGAGATTGCCCATGTGATTAAATTCAGAAATGCAATGTTAATCAATGACAGGCAGTTCTCTTTCCCATGATGAAGGTCAGTGTCAGGAAAGATGCAGGTGTTTCCTTCTTGTTTATGGATGACCTGCATTAGCACTGATTAAAACTGCATCTGATGATGGAGATTATCTAGAACAAGAGTGCCTGAAGGGGTAACACTTGCTTTTGGTTACCCGTTTTTGAAGTCATGGGACTCAGCATGTCCTGCTGGATAGAGGCCTGTGTGCTGGCACGTTTGCTGAAGCATTAAATAACAAGGCTTTCTTCTCTTTTTATCAGCCTTTTCTTCTGAGCTTTATCAATAACACTAAATACAAACAAACAAACTTTCTTAAATTAAAAAAAAAAATTTTCTATTGGAGCAATGGTTTCCAACCTCTGTCTCTCTTTTTGTCACATATGACTTAATGGAATGACACTAATGTGACTTGGCCCATTCTCAGGTACATTCCCAAGGGTACCTATAATTCCAAGTTTAATTCTTCCTCATTAAGAAAGCCAGGGCTGGAACTGGATGCTATAGATATAAGTAACCCTCTCACATCTTTAAAAAAATGACTTGCCTGGCCGGTGTGACTCAGTTAGTTGGCACATGGTCCCAAACACCAAAAGGTGGCTGGTTCAATTCCTGGTCAGGGTATATACCCAGGTTGTGGGTTTGATCCTCAGTCAAGCAAGTGCAGGAGACAATCAATAAATGTTTCTGTCTCACATAGGATGTTTCTCTCTCTTGCTCTAAACACACACACACACACACACACACACACTTTAACAAATGATTTTTTTTATATTTTAGCTTTCATAAGTAAGACATTCGTTGAGAACTCTTTGTTTTTTGTTTTTAAATTTTAATTACATTTATTAGGGTGAGATTGGTTAATAAAATTATATAGGTTTCAAATGTATGATTCTATAATAGTTCACCACCCAAAGTCAAGTCTTCTTCTGGCACTAAGTATTTGAACACCATTTCCCTTTCTACTTTCTCCCACCTTTTTTTCTTCCAGTAATCACCATACTGTTGTCTGTGTCTATCATTTTTTTTCTTTATTTGTTCTTTGGTTGCTTTCAGTCTTATATTCCACTTATGAGTGAAATCATATGGTTCTTGACTTTTTCATTCTGACTTATTTCACATAGCATAATATGTAATTGATCATTTCATATCATTGTTTCAGGACCTAGTAACTGAGAAACGAAGATTTGATTAATAGGATAGAAATAAAACTTAGATGTCTCTGATTCAAAATTTGTGATAATTCATAACGCCTATACATAGTCTCTGTCACTTAAATTGTTTAATATAGTCTTTAGTTATTCAGTGCCTTCAAAGTATTTTCAATACAAAAAAGTGCTTCATGAACCTCAAACCCTGTGAGTTCCAGCTACAAATTCTTATGCATTGAAGGACATTGAAGATTATAGTTCACATATGATTGTTAACCTTAATTTTGTTGATAAACTAACCTCACTTTGTCTACCTAATTCCCTCTAATATTATATTAAATTGCATGTGGGAGTTTGTGAATTCATTCAGAATAGTAGTGGAGGACCTGTGTTTTTAACCACAATTCAAACTTAAGTTTTCTCCTAAAGTCGTTAATCATGTACCAAACTTATTCAAAACGGTGACCTTCCTTAAAAGACATAGAGCAATTCTGTGAGAAAGAAAATGTGAAAAAGTTTGGTCATTTAAAAAAGTACTGTATTTGAAAGTCATGAAATTCCATTTCTTTAAATATATCATACTAGAGGCCCAGTGCATGAATCCGTGCATGGGTGGGGTCCCATGGCCTGGCCAATGATCGGGTCTGATAGGGGCTGTCTCGCCCAGTCCCAATGGGGGCTGATGGTGGCCGGCCAGCGGGAGGGAGAGACTGCAGGAGGTTAGTTGGCCATAGGAGGTTGGCTGTGGGAGTGCACTGACCACCAGGGGGCAGCTCCTGCATTGAGTGTCTGCCTCCTGGTGGCCAGAGTGCATCATAGTTACTGGTCGACCGGTCGTTCGGTCGTTCGGTTGCTTAGATTTTTATATATATAGATTGTAAGGCAAAGCTTTGTCACCAGTTCTAGAACTTGTTATTTAAAACTTCAGACTTTAGTTTCCTTATGTGTAAAATGCTGATGAAAGCAGTCACCTCTAAGACACTTCTTACAAAAATTGCAAAATATAAAGCTAATATAACAGTATAAAATATATATGAGTACAAATATATATATATAGTACAACTATATACATA
>NW_006283139.1:1051333-1073527 GCF_000327345.1 Myotis davidii
CTACTGAAAATTAAAACCAGAATATTACAAAAGTCCCACTGGAGTTTAGATTTGCAGTCAGTTCAGTAGATTTGACTACAATTTCTATATCTCTCCTGTTTAACTGTATAACCTGAAAAATTCTGTGAATCCCTCTGGGTTTTATTTTCCATATTCAGCATTGTGGTATTGGTTGGTCACCTCATTACAAATATCATCCCATTAGAAACTTGGGGAGCACAAGGAGGCTGCTCATGGAAAGCAGGATCCTGGTACCTGGAGGAGCAAACTGGATGGAGATCAGCATGGCGCCAGGAGTGCAGCCCAGTGTCTGGGCTGAGGCAGATATCTCGGTGGAGCACTAGTCATTATAGGCTACATTTTTTTTCCCCATGGAAATTAAAGACAATAACCTAATGAAGAACTTGAGAACCCTAGAGCTATCCCCGGAGCTATGGATACTTAACTAAGGCACAAAAGCTAGTTTCTGACCTTGTATGCTAAACCAGGTAAGGTCCGATTACACTCTGTGACTGTGTGAGATAAACAATGGCTGTCTCCTAACCCAAACTCTACCACAGTGAACAAAGGTGGAAAGGGTTAATAATTACATCATCTATCTGAAAATGTTGTTGTGAGGTTGAAATGCTCTCTACACTAATAAAAGAGAAACATGCAAATCGGTGTCACTCTGCTATACCCACCAGTCAATCAGAGTGATCGTGCAAATTAACCCAGCAAAGATGGCGCTTAATTTTCATACGCAGGTGTGTAGCGAAGGTTTGGCCAGAGCAAAGACTAAAGACTGAAGAGGCTTGGCTTCTCCGCTGCAGCCGACCAAAGACTGCAGGCCAGACCAAAGGCCTGGATCCCGGGTGCTGGAGGAAAACTGGTGCCAGCACCAAGGGAAGGAAGGCCTATTGCATGAATCTTCGTGCAATGGGCTTCTAGTTTGTACTATAAAACCCTATATGAGATCAACCAAAGGACTTGTATGCATGCATATAAGCATAACCTATGGACATAAGACACTGGGGGATAGGGGAGGCTAGGGGACTGTCTTGGGCGGGGGGAAAAAGTGGACACATATGTAATACCCTTTGTAATAAAAAATAAAATTATAAAAAAAACCCTATATGAAAGAGATTATTAGTTTCTAGTGTACAACTCAATAGTTTAACTACTAAAGAGTGCTTTTCTCACCACATTAATCTTAATCAATAGTTAGAATTATCATTAGATTCCTGTTCTATTTGGATAGTGCCAAAAATGACAATATACTCTGAGAGCCCTAAAGTATATTGTGATTTAGAAAATTTACTTTGATTGTGTTATAATGCTATTGATTGTAAGCATTACTGGTTTCTTCTGCAATGCCAATGCTTATTCACTTTTCTCAAGTATTTTTAAATTATTTTTTTAATTGTGTATTTCCTGCAAGGTTCCAGTGGTGCTAAGAACATAGAATTCTGATGGGTAGAAGTAATTCCCAAACCATAATATATCCATTTAATACCATTTAACTTCCTGACCCAGACATTTATTAGAGCTGGTGGGGGAGGGGAACAAAGAACAAAAAGCAAATTTCACTAAGGCTTCCCTTCCACTTAATGCTGTGCTCTAAATGAGGACAGAAGGTAGGGGGAGAAAGGAGAGAAGATTCCAAGCCATGGATCTGACATTGTGAGAACATCAAACTGAATAAAACCCAGAAAAACCTCACATCAGGCACAGAATAATCAAATGGATGAAAATCAAAGATGAACAAATCTTGAAGTCAATCAGAGGAAAATAATAATGAATGAGGGGTATATTATGTAATTTAGATGAGTCTCAAATGCATTATCCCAAGTCAAAGAAGCCAGATTCAAATGTCTACATACTGGTTGATTCTGTTTATATGGCATTCTCAAGTTTTTGCAAAACTGTAAGTATAGAAAACATATTGATGGCTTCCAGAGACTGGTGTGTAAGGTGGTATTGACTAGAAAGTGAAACTAGGGAATTTTTGTGGGTGACAGAAGTGTATATCTTAATGGTATTTGTGATTACATGTCAAACTAGCAGAATCATGCATTATAAAGGAGGAATATGACTTGATGTAAATAATGCCTTTTAAAAATATGGATGTATGTGGAGAAACTCTGAAGAACAACAATGATTTCATAGAGGTGGTAGAATTTGAATTTAATCTTTAAAACTTGATATGATTAATATAAAACTTTTATGTTATTTGTTTAATGAAAAACAATGGGTAAGTGATGTACAGAGTGCTTGGGGATAAACTTACTGTAATTAAACCCCTTCATTTGCACTTGACCATGATAACAGCAATCTCTTCACAATCAAGGAACTGTCACTAGAGACCATGAAATTCAAACCATTTATTTTACAAGTGAGGGTAGTGGGTCCAGAAGAGGAAATAATTTTCTTAATGCACAATATGAGTGGGGGGCTGGGGCCGAGGTTCCATGTTGGAATTCCTGCTCCACTATGTCATTAAGCAGTTAAATTTCAGATAAAAACCTCCTAATTATGATGGCGTCCAAACAACCTGGCACTTATAAGGTCCTGTATCTGCCTGGTCCCACTTTGGGGGGGCTCCATTTGTAATTCTAATGCTGTGTCTAGGAAACTCTCAGTGCCAGCAGCAATGCTCTTTTTTTTTTCTTTTTATTGAATTTATTGGGGTGACACTAGCTAACACAAATATACAGATTTCAGGTGCACAGTTCCACAACACATCATCTGGACACCTTATTGTGTGCTCACCACCCCAAGTCAAGTCTGTCCATCACCATTTATGCCCCTCCCCCCAGCCTCCTTCACCTCCCCCTACCTTTCCCTCCCATGGCGATCCAAACTCTTCAGTTTTGATAATCATGCATCTTACACACTTTAGTGTAATTAGCAGCATAAATGCAGATGTTAATAGATTCCTCAGCTAAAATCATTAAAGCTTCCTCATTGTCTGTCAGCACAATGTAGAGATTTTAAGTATGGAACACTCTAAGAGTACTAAACCCCAAGTTATTCTTTTAATCAAGCAGAGGGGGAAAAAAGGACAGTTACTTATGGGGATTGGAAAAGAACAGAGAAATAGCCTATTGCTGAACTAGTATCGTTAACAAATAGTGGCACAGACTTCATACTCCTGAGAATGAGACTTCTCCGTGAAGGTGAAGCTTCATTTCAGCGTTGCTAGTTGCTTTCTTACAGGAGGATAATGCTATGTAAGTCCTGTTGACTATTTACTTCTCCTTTCTCTCCAGAGGCTGAGTCCTAAGCTTCTAAGCTGCTCTGTGGATATCTGATTTTCAATCCAGTCTTAACGGCCAGCTTCTTGGCTCTCTCTGAGCCTGGCTCACTTCCTTCCATTTGAAGGGCAGGGAGACTCCAAGGCCCAAAAAATCTTGGTTCAAATAGTGACATGGCCATTATAAACTTGGATAAGTTGTTGAAATCGTGTAAAATGGAACAGTGATATTTCATAAAGCTTCCTTGATTCTTTACTGAAAGAAGAATGCCATCAACCGATACAGAGTAGGCCCTGTAGATGCTATTTCTTTCTGGTCCCGGACTTACTAGTAGAACTCTTTGTGTGGTACCTGGACCATAATTGGATTTCTGGTGCTATGCCTCTGTGCTACCCGCTAAACATCTTCCATTTGCTACTTCAGACCAGCTTCCACACTTCTCCTACCTGCTATGTGTGCCCAGGGGTTTCATTAATGGGCTACTTCCTCATTTATCTCTATGCTGATTTTGTCCAATGGGAGGCTCTCTTAGGAGAATGGAGGATAGGAGGAATGTGAGGAGGATATTTTTCATCAGCTCCTTCCTTGACAGGTTACAGTAAGTTGACTGTGCGTTTCTATCAAAGGCATAGTTCCTATTAGCAGGCCTTCAACTTATTCCTTTCATGTCTTCTTTTTGGTAACTCCTCCCTTGTCTTGCCCCTTCAGACCAAAGGTGTCAACTCTGACATAAGTAACTGTGGAATACTGTGCTATGTCTTCTTTTTAAAAAATATATTTTATTGATTTTTTACAGAGAGGAAGGGAGAGGAATAGAGTTAGAAAAATCGACGAGAGAGAAACATCAATCAGCTGCCTTAAAGATAACTAAGACTAGTATTTCTTAAAATTATGTCTAATATGCCCGCAACCAAGGTACATGCCCTTGACCGGAATCAAACCTGGGACCCTTCAGTCCACAGGTCAATGCTCTATCCACTGAGCCAAACCAGTTAGGGCTGTGCTATGTCTTCCTGTTGTTGTTGTCACTTCTGATCTTGCCCATAAATTTATAACAGTACCTTTCAAAACTCTTCTTTATAAATCTTTCTTTGTCTTATCCAGATTATGCCTCATACATTAAGCATCATGGCTCTGGAGTAGCTCAAATATGGTATTTTTTACATACTCAAACTATCTTCCATCCCCACTGTCAGAATCAGGCTTAGAAATACACAAAGGTGGATAAGAGAAAACTAGAGAAGAAGTCAGGTGTTGCCGGCCAGTTTTGTGACTTCTCCATTTGAAACAAGGAATTGAGCAGAATAATTAGACACATGCTGAGCTCTGGAAACAAATAACTAAATACATTTCAGCACAACTTTTTCAAGTAGAAATGTATTTAAAAGAAAATGAAAATCAGCAAATTTGAAAATTATAAAGAAAAGGAGATATGAGTTATATTAATGCAAGCCAAAACAATAGGAAATTAAGATAGTTTTTCCTGATGTGATTCTCAGAATAGATTAATTACTAAAAATCTTCCACTGCTGGGAGGAAAGGTGATGCATGTATATTTTAGGGATTAAAAAAATATCTCCTTAAATATAACTAAGACTAGTATTTCTTAAAATTATGTCTATAATAGCATGGGATGTAGCCCTTCAGGAGAAAATTAAACAACAGACTGAAGAAACATATTATATAAATACCTTTTAATGATAGGTCTATGGTGATCACTGAAGAACTGTCTCATTATAACCAATGGAGTGTTTTTATTGTTAACATCAGGTTTACATGCTTTCATTCATTTTACCAAATAAAATATTATTCACATGTCTAGTGAGATTCAAGGTGAACTAAAAAAAATAACCACCCACAGACACAAAATATTAAAATTTACATAGCTTGTAGTAAGCCTTGCATCATTAAAATTGCACTTATTAATTATGCACCATATATAAATGTTCAGGGGGAAATAACCCTGGGAGAGAATGTGTTGGATTAACACTATAAAAATGACTGATATGAAAGTCAGGGGTCACTTCAAAGGCATTCTGCACAGATTTGTTTTTACACATAGTGTTATATTGAATTTCTTTGACTTTGTGATGTAACCTGCCTTAGAGAAAGAAGCAAAGATGAAAAGATATTTTAGGCTTTTATCAAGCCCAGTAATTATTTTCTAAACCTTATGGCATACCTAAGAAATGCTCCCAAAAAATTCCTCTCCATCATTACTTCAAGTCATTGTCAAATTCTTAAATAGCCCCTTTTACTTTTTCAATTTGGTTTCTGAAACACTGATTTAAGGGGTCGGAACAATGACCAAAAATGACAGATTATCAGTAAATTTTGTAAAGTGATGCGCAAATGAATGAATGGATGGATGAGAGGATGAGTGAATGAAAGACAGTATATGTATAAAGCACTTTTTATGATTCTTTGTGAAGCATATATCTCACTTATAAATTAAGAGATTGTGTGATAGTTAACTTTATGCACTAATGTGACTGGGCCACAGATAGGGTGACCAGATATTTGATTAACCATTATCCTGTTTGTTTCTGTGAGGGTGTATTTGGATGAGATTAACATTTAAATCCTTAGAGCAGGGGTGGGCAAACTTTTTGACTCGAGGGCCACAATGGGTTCTTAAACTGGATCGGACGGCCGGAACAAAAGCATGGATGGAGTGTTTGTGTGAACTAATATAAATTCAAAGTAAACATCATTACATAAAAGGGTATGGTCTTTTTTTTCCCAATAGTTTTATTCATTTCAAATGGGCCGGATCCGGCCCGGGGGCCGTAGTTTGCCCACGGCTGCCTTAGAGTGAGTAAAGCATGTTGCCTTCTCTAGAGTGGGTGGACCTCAATCAATTAGTTGAAGGCCTGAATAGAACAAAAGGGCAACATCTTCTCAGAGTAAGAGAATTCCATACTGCTTGACTGCCTTTGACTAAGACATATAGATTGTGTGTCTCATGCCTGTTGGCCTGCAGATGAGAACCACAGCATTGATTCTCCTGTTTTTTAGGCCTTTAGACTCAATCTGGAAACACACACTGACCCTCCTGGGTCGCCACCCTGTCAGCTTACTCTGAGGACCTTGGGACTTGTCAGCCTCCATCTTGGGAGACAATTCCTCATAGTCTCTTTCTCTCTCTCCCTTTCTCTGTTTCTCTCTCTATCTCTCTGTCTTTGTTGGTGTCTGTCCCCCCCTCTCCTCCCTCTTTTCCTATATTTATAGATATAGATTTATATATACATACATATATGCATTACATATATCTATTGGTTCTGTTCTCTGGAGAATTCTGACTAATACAAATAGAGACTCAAATAAATGATGCAAGGAGATAAAATACAGATAAAGGATCTCCTAGCTTTTCAGCTTGAACTGGCAATTTATACACTTCCTATCTTCTTTGATGCCACTGTTATAATAATTACCATTACTACCAGCTGCCATTTATTGTCATTATCTGCCAACAATGTACTATCTATTTTACGCATTTTATCTCATTCATTGCTTTGAAAAATTTTTGAGGAACAAAAACCTGAAGCTGAGTGAATAATAACTTGACTGAATTTACGTGTCTAATAAGAGGCAAGCCCTATAGTATTTGAATGCATGGTATTCTGATTTCAGATTTGGCATTCTTAATTAGTTGTGGCTCCAACATTAACTTGTTGGGTGCCCTTGGCAACTTTTCCTTTGGTTTCTTGACTCTGTAAAAATGAGGAATTACATTTGATAATCCTTACTGCCCCTCCCAGACCTGAGAGGCTATGATTCCATAATCCTTAAGAAGTAGATTTAAAAAAAAGAAGAAGAAGAAAGAAAGAAAAAAGAATGCAGTACTCCAACCTAAGCACACCCTCAGCACTGGATTAGCATCTGCACTGCTGTGTGGAGGAGTTGAAAGTTCTCTTACAAAGCCTTTTGAAGACTCTGACTAACCTAAAGGATTTTGCCTACTATTCCTATGTGTCTGTTGTCTCCATAAATTTTGCAATATTAAACGAGGTAAGTAGATAAAATGTTCAGTTAGAAATTAGTGTGTGTGTTTCCACTTTCTCTCTGTGTTCTGAATATGGCATGGTTTGTGTAGATCCTTCCCATGTTCTGGGTTCTTCTCCCCCCACTCCCTTCCCATTCCAAGGTCACTGATTCCTGCTTTCTGGGGGCTTAAACATGAATGCTTCTGTATCCACAGATTGTTCATCATATTTATCATTCCCTCACAACTCTGGAAAAAACAATCTGACAGACTAAGCAGGTTTTCCAAAAAGCATATTATACAGATTGTTAAATTTGTTTTTACCAAGAAAAAAAAAGGTTCTGTACCCAGATGACTTTAGAAGAGATTAAACTAAACACAATTGCATTCGTTTTTATTTTTTAATTACAGAACTACTCAGAGCTTTTAATGTGTAAATGTGCTAAATTAAACTTCAAGAGGAGATTTATGCAATAGATCTCACACTTTATTGTATTCTGAAACAGTTTTTGTTCAAGGCATTCTGTAGGACTTACATTCCATAAAAACATATTTTGTATTGTCAACATGTAAATACCTTTGGATTCTCAATATGTAAATAACTCCATATATTCCCCTTTCCAGAAGATATAATTCAACAAAAGCCAACTTTCTTTAGATCATGGGAATAGGTACTGATAAGTCTTTATGCAAGAGGAGTCTGTGAAGTAAAACTGGTTTAGGAAGAGTCAGGGATTTGTAAGCATCTCAATTACAGATATAATGAAACAGTATGCTTCTGCACCAATGTAAAAAGTTAAAATATTAAAGCACATTATTCATTCGCTAATTCTCAAAAGTATAATGCATTTAATTTACTCTTTGGAAAACAAAGTTTTAGAAGTTAGTCACACCATAAAAACATCACAAAGCCCCACTTTTAACATATGTTGTGTTTTGATATTATAATCAAGATGACAATGAGTAATATGATTCAAATGTTGTTTGTTATATATAGTCTCTATCTGTAGGATATAGCATGAGACAAGAAATTATAGATTAAAGAATATGTGCTTTTTTATATTGATATATTTAGTATTGTTCTCCATTATGTTGGACCAAGTTACATTCCTATCTTCATTTTATGAGTATATTTTCTCCACTTTCACCCTAAATGGTAAGCATTTTGAGCTTTGTCTATGTAATAGGTTAAAAAAAAATCTCATGATAGTTTTTAAATTACTTTTATTAAAAGGTTGAACACCTTTCATTTATACCTTATTTGGTATAAACTAGATACACATATTCTTTGTTTCTCTTACTATTGTTTTTTTCTTGTTATATTTGCTTATTAAACTCCAAAATTTACCTAAAATTATTTTGGTTTTATATATGGGGTAATAACCAGTTTTTTCAGAATGGCTACAAAATTATATCAACACAAAACAGTAATTTATCTATATCATTTTTATGAAAATTCAACATATTTGAAGGCATTATTTCCAGATATTTTAGTTGCACTAATTAGTTGGTCTATTTGTATACTAGTATTACATTTTCTTAATTATTATAAATACTAGAGGCCCTGTGCACAAAATTCATGCACAGGTTGGGGGGTTCCCTCAGCCCAGCCTGCACCCTCTCCAATTGGGGACCATTTGAATCAGGCTTAAACCAGCAGTCAGACATCTCTCCCGCAATCTGGGACCGCTGGCTCCTAACTTCTCACCTGCCTGCCTGCCTGATCGCCCCTAACTGCCTCTGCCTCGGCCCCCACCACCATGGCTTTGTCTGGAAGGAAGTTAGACATCTGGAAGATGGCCGGTCAACCCAGGCTAATTAGCATATTACCCTTTTATTAGTATAGATGGATTATATTTTGATACATTAATTTCTGAGTTATACTTTCTTATTTTCATATAAAATTCTGGATTGCTTTCCAATTATAAACAAACAAACAAGAAAACATAGTATTTTTGTTTGGATTACATGAATTTCTAGAATACATTTTTAAATATATATTTTTATTTTATTGATTTCAGAGAGGAAGGGAGAGGGAGAGGGAGATAGAAACATCAATGATGAGAGAGAATCATTGATTGGCTGCCTCCTGTGCACCCCCCATTGGGGATAGAGCCCACAACCCAGGTATGTGCCCTTAACCAGAATTGAATCAGTGACCTCCTGATTCCTAGGTTGACGCTCAACCACTGAGCCATGCCAGCTGGGTAGAATCATTTAGAAATGATTGACACATTTGGAATGTTGAGTCTTTTTATACAAAAACATAGTATGTCAAGTAATAAAATTGTTATGACCTCCTAAATAGCAATTTTTAAAATTATATGCATTTGGATTTTGCATAAATCTTTTACAAATTATAAATTAGTTACAAATCTGAATTAAAGAAAGAATAATGTAAATATTTCTACTAAAATTATTATAATAGGAGTTATTGTTTACATCATAATTTCTTAGATTATTTGTGGATTATTTTTAACCCAGATCTTGTTTCCATGGTTTCTTTTTTAACTTTACTGGCCAACTATTTAACCAATAAATTATTTTATATGGGTAGAAACTCACTTATATAGAAAAACATGCCTTTAATAAAAGGGCTAATCCTGAAAAGCCCACGTATAAAGGGCAAATTAAGATAATTAAAAGCAAAAGAAATAATTGGGAGGATGTTGATCATAATGGAAATTTGACTCATAAAAGTATGAATCTCTAAAAATAACATGTGTGAGGATTTCTGTTGGATTTTTAAGCTTTGATTAATACTATATGATTATGCATGGCATAGGAAGCAATTAGAGTCAATTCTAGATGAAAAAAATGATTTCTATAATCTGCTTATCTTAAATTAGAGCTAAACTCTAATATTTGGCAATAGGTCTAAATAGTTTCTCAACATTCTCTAGTGTTGATCTGGTCATAAGCTGGTAGATAAACTGGTTAGAAAATGAATTATCTAAAATCTTTATTCTCTGTTGGAATCATGCCGCATGGAGGGTGACAAATAAAATTTCTAACTGCTGAGATTTTGCAAAATGAGATTAAAAAGAGTACAGGAGGAAAATATGACGACTGTGAATTTAGCATATATAAGCTTGCTTGCTCAGGGGCGCATTCCATAATGCCCTCATACTAATCCTTGATCTTAGCTTTTTAATGCCTGGTCTGGACTTCACTCATTCATAGGGTTGCCAGGTTGAGAGCTGACTCAACTACACATGACACAGGGCAAGCACATGTGTTGTTTGAGTTCAAAAATATGTAGTCAGGGTTCCTCTTTCTTCTTCCCTTTCTGGATTCTGAACATGTTGAGAAGAAGAAAGAGTACACCAGGTAAGAGATTAAATATCAGTTTTATTCTCTAAAAGGTTAAGGAAGAAGCATTATGGTGTGAAAGTCAAATGGGCCATTTACTTGAACTACAGGACGAGGTAGATTTATCAAAGGAGAGAGGATACCCAAAGCCCACAGAAGAGCCTATTCCTGAAGAAGCAGCAAAAAGATTTCTTTTCTGAGAGTAACTCCTCCCAATAAAAAGGGCTAAAGTTACTTATGAATGCTCAGTCATAATCACCAAATTTACCAATCGGAAATATCCTCTACCTCACCAATGGCCAGGCAAATAAATAACCAGAGATATATTTGGGAGAATCCATATAGAAACTGAGAGAAAAATATTAAAAAGGTCGTTCTTCCTACTTCCATCCTGTGTTTGTACTGTATTTAGAAAAAAAAAAAAATGGCCTGGTTGGTTCCCAGGCCAAAGAAATCTAGAGTAAAAGCTCAGCAAGAAGAAACTGGGTCTATTTTTACTCTGAAATTTCTATATTCTTTGTTGATCTTAACTTATAGACTGAGATGCTCAACTGGATCCTCATCCTTGTTGAAAAGGCAGCAGCCAATTCTAGAAATTCTCTGAAGCTTGAAATTCTACCAGTAGCAGAACTGACCTATATTATTTCTTTATAGCTAATTAAACAAGCAATTCTGCTTAGTAAAAAATAAAAGTTAAAAAAGCCAGATTTCTTTTCAATGACATTCTTCTAGTTCTGAATATAACTGGTTTACACAAATAAATAAACAAAAATGGTTAGAATCATCAGAGTTGGGAACTAAAGATTCATATGTTCTGTTCTTATTACAACCCCAGTTTAGAAATAACACTCTTGAGTATATTGTAAGCCAGGTGCAAGATATATCTACAATTATAGGGCAAGTGGCAAGAAGAGGGCACTATAAGGGCAAACGGTTAAAAGCTATCACACTCTGGGGAAAGAAAGTATGTTTTTAGTTATGAGTATTATTTTTCCTCTTAGTTATTTATACAAACTTTGAATTATTTTTCTTTCAATAACATATAAAGGGAGAAATAAACACACAACTTAAAGAAAAGGAATTGATAAAATACTTAATGTAGACTGAATTTCTTAGAAGCCAGACTCAGAACCAAGCAAACGTACAGTGAGCACGCTGTTGTAATGGTATGGTTTGTTATGGAGAATGGTATTTACATCTTCATGTCCCAAAGAACATTTGTTTATAGTTTGTTCCTTATCTTATTAATAGCCTTCGATGCATCTTTCTCTTATTTTACTACTGATTAACTAAATGTGACCTAAATATTTACACATCCAATAGATGCATTAACCATCATAGTAAAAAAACTATAAGATATTGATTCTCTTATCACTTTTGTAGTGACGGAAGCTTTGGGTAACTTAAAAGCTAGCATGAATCTCTAATGAGTGACTTGATGCTTCTTAATCAACATGCTGGCAAAACAGCCGAGTATTAGTGGAATGTTATAATTGCATATACTCTGTGGGTGGGATCAAGTCCAACACAGACACATTCTTCTGTTGGTCTGTCAGAATGTTCCCAACCAGCAGGAGTTTTGGTCATTATATGAACAAGTTATCTTGGAAACAAAAGTTTATATATACATATATACATATACATACATATATATGTCAGAGTAAATAAAATATATGAATAAAATCAATGAATAAGTGACAAAATGCATGCAAGCTATGTGGGTATTTTTTTCCTTATACAAAACCCTTTACAAATATGGACCAACCAATAGTTACATATTTAGTTTCAATAGCGCATAGAAATGGTTCTATAGTATAAAAATTCACTTATCCTCCCAATTAATTGATTTAAATCCATCTTGATGCTATTATTTGGGAACTTAGGAAAATTATTACAAATGTTTCTGAAAAATGAAAAATTTCTAATGAGAATAATTAGAAATTTTTAAAGAAAAGAAACAATGTTAAAGAACTTGCCTTGATTCTCTAATTGTTCTCCTATGAGATCTTAAAAATAAAATGCATTTACAATTATTTAAAAAATATTTTGGTGCTAAAAGATAACAGAACCCAGAGAAAAGATGAAACAAAATGTTAACAATGGTTATCTCTGGATAATAGGCTTATGAGACATTTTTTCTTTTTATTTTGTTATATTTTTACAATTTTCCTATCATTAAAATATTTTATTTAGTATAATTGATAGAAATTAAAAATATATGGACTAATGAAATAAAAGTTATTTCTATAACAATAAAAAGTCATAATATCATAAACTGTTTTTAAATTAAATCAACAAATATTTCAAGTGCCTACTGTGCTCTAAATACATAGCAATCCTCTTGTTTCTTATTCTTAAGTACAAGATCAACATTTCTCTAGTCTCTACATTCTTGAGTCAAGCTTTGAAAATACCGGGCAGAGAGCAGTTTACAGTGTTCTAGAACATGAATGTGCACTGGACCCATTCATTCCCTTCAACGCCCGTTGTATGGCTACACTTTAAATCAATCAGAAAAGGCAATATCCTCTGCTCAGGTTTCCTTACCACTTTTCTGTTCAATGTGGTGATGTTTGTGGGCAATTGCCCAAGTGTGAAGTTAAGTGGGAGGATTCATTACTGTGGCCAAGAGAAATGAAGTTAATCTGCCACAAATTCACAGGTAATGTGATGTACTTTTGTTCCTTTCAAATCCATCCAGTTTGTCTGTTTTATCTGGGACAGCTGCAACAAAATTTCTCTAGTTCTTTTACTTGAAAGTTGAAATTTGTACATGGGATTATACTGTGGAGCCTCACATAGTGGAAAATAAAAACCCCACAGCAAAGAGGGTTGGATGAGTGCAATGGAAGTCCCCGCTCTCCTCAAGCTCTTCAGTGTGCATTAGGTAACCTCGAGCCAGCCCTGTATAGCACCTTGCTGGGCCCAGTTTGCTCATCTATTAAATGAAAATGTTCAAAGAGAAACCTTTATGACTATTTTACCACTGATATTAATATTAATATACTTCTTCATATGCAGCCAATATTTTGATTTCTGATTTGTTAATTTTTCATTTTAATAAATCACTTAAGTGGTTTATTAATACCAGATATAAAATATGACTCTGAAGAGAGAAAACAGATCCACCATAATTATTGTTTATATGCAGTACAGGCAGGGAGCAAAGTATAGCAATTGTGTGAATTCATAGTGAGTGACAGAATTTGTTTACAAGTGTTCAATTTTCCCTCCTCCACTCCTACACCTTCAGTGTGGCTAGATTTCTAAGAACCTGCACTTGGTATGAATCTTTCTCTGTGAGATATTTTCTTACTTATTGTGTATTTTGTTGTATTCACTGCAGGCTTTTTGTTTTGACAAGAGACATCAAATATACTTGCCAGTGTGCATTTGCCAAATAACAACATTAGGCAGATTTACAACTTCTTAGTGGAAGCATCACAACTGTTGATGGTGAGAATACTTTGGGAGGCAGCGGCTATGCCTCTCCCATGGGCCTTAATTATACTGACAATAATGACGGAGGTGGGGAACCTTTTTTCTGCCAAGGGCCATTTGGATATTTATAACATCATTCATGGGCCTTACAAAATTATCAACTTTAAAATTAGCCTGCTATGTTTGGTCAAACATTTAATTAACTCACCCTTAATGCCTTGGCAGGGCCAGACCAAACGCCTTCCCTGGCCTTATACGGCCCGCGGGCCAGATGTTCCCCAACCCTTGTGTAGAAGCTGTAATGGAAGCTCAGTACTCATAATCCTAGCATGTGCCACATTTGATTATCTGGCTAACAGAAGATTTATTCCCCTTGAACTCCACCTCTCCAAAATATCTCATTACAGAACTTTAAAATAGTGGTTTGAGTGCCAGAAGAGAAGGAAATTGAACCAAGAACTCACAATTTATTTAGAAATGTATATCTCTTCATGTGGAGAATGTTGTCTAAAATTGTACTTCAGTTCTACTTTGCTTGCTTTGGAGAACTTTGACATTTCCTCTAATGAAAAAGATGCTTTTAGGTCCTATGTGGGCCTTTTTGTTTGTTTGTTTCTTCAAAACAATTCCTATGTTCTTTACAAGTTAAACATTATTAGGAAACATTATCAGATCTCAGGGATATAAACAAGGAAACCAGCATCTCCCACAGGTACACCAGGTAAAGTGCTCTCAGACTAGCTTTATTATTCAGAGCCATCATGCAGAATCAGAAAAGGTGGCATAAGTTATCAAAATATACGTTTTTTTTCATGCATTGTTTACAATCATCCTTATAGAGCTCTCTGAGAAAGACAATGGAGTGGTGTGAGCCTAGCCACATGCTGCTTCTATGCATGGGGAGGTGGGAGTGGAGTGGACTGTGAGCCCATGCCCCACATTCTCAGGGCTGATTAATCCCTGAATAAATTCACCAATTTAGGCTACGCCTAGCTTGGCACATAGTATTTGGCTAGTAAAACAGAAGTGACTCTAGGTCTTTTAGACAGAGGGAATTTAACGCAAGGTTACTATAGGCACAGTAGAGCTAAGAAATCATACTATGAATGAGATAACACTTAGAGATTATCAATTGTCAAAAAGCTTCCACTAATCCTAAAATGGGACAACAGGGACATCTGGCAAGAGCTGGAAACTGATGGTGATATATGTCTGAGTATAGGGGCTGAGGGGATTGAGGGGTTGCAGCCAACACCAGAACACAGTACAGAAAAAAAAGTGAGAGGGGATAAATACCCTAGCTTCTCTCTTTCTCAAGCCCTTCCATCATATACCATTGCCCCCCATTCCATACTTAAACTTATCTAGAAACTAGAAGATCCAGAGAACTTGGAAGTATAGTTTCCTATGATACAGAGCTGAGCAGGGCAAAGGAGGGATGGGTAGAAGAGCATTGTGGCACAGTGTGTAAAATAAGTGAGCAATTTCTTAATGAAAATGGAAGGAAAGTTGCTGGTAAACAAAATAATAGTCCACCAAAGATGTCCAGAACCTGTAAGTATGTTACCTCACATTGCAAAAGAGACTTGCCGGTGTGATTAAATTAAGGATCTTGAGATGGAGAGACTACCCTGGATTATCCAGGTGGGTTCAGTGGAATCACAAGTGTCCTTTTAAGAAAAGGGCAGGAAATTAGACTCAGAGAGGAGATTTGAGGGTGGAGGCACAAGGAGGAGGGATGAGGTTTGAAGACAGAACGTAGGTGGCCTCTAGACGCTGGAAAAGACCAGAAAACAAATTTCCCCTTGAGCTTCCAGAAGAAATGTTGCTCTGCTGACACCTTAATTTTAGCTCAGAAGACCCACTTAAGACTTCTGACATTTAGAACTAAACCCCAGCTGGTGTGGCTCAGTGGTTGAGTATTGACCTATGAACCAGGAGGTCACTGCACAATTCTTGGTCAGGGCACATGCCAGAGTTGTGGGCTTGAAGAGAGAGAGAGAGAGAGAGAACTGTAAAGGTAGTACTGTGTGGTTTAAAGCCACATATGTATGTGGTAATTTTTGCACACAGCACGAGAAAATTAATTTATTCAGGAATAGTATAAAAATTGTTATTAAAAATATCCTGAAAATTAAAAGCAAAGAAATCTAAGGGAAAGGTACACATTAATCAGGTGAGTGAGAGTTGGCTCATTCTATCCTTTGTTGATGTGCTACTTCCAACATCATTGGTTTCCCATTCTACATCCATTGCACATCTTCAACAGAGTCTGAACACACCCCCATTTGCCTATTATCTATTTCCCAATGAGTGTAAATGAAGCGTACAGGATACACTCTGCCCTGGTTATTTCATAAATAAATATTGAAGTCAAGTATTAATTGACTTGACTTTTTTTCCCTTTCACCCGGTAATTGAAGCACATTTATCCTTCCCCACCATCAATATAAAATAAACTAATTGTTCAATTTGTACGAAATGACTCTTTTCAGAATCTACTAATTCTGTACCTAACACTTTGCTCTGTCAACTGGAATTAAAAAAGTTAAATGTCAAATAAAGATGTGAGAAGGGCTCGCCTTAACAAGGTCAGGCTTTCTGAAACAGGTTACAGTGGGAGGAAAGCAGCATTGGGCCCTGTCAAGACCTGCATGGCTAAATGCAAAGGGACACGGGTTCAATTTGGACAACACAGGATCGGAGACAAACCGGAGGAGCATGGCTGATTCCACCCGCCAGCGCTGCTTCGCAACCCGAATCCGTGTGGCAAAGATGGGAAGCAGCTGCTGTCTCAAATTTGGTCAGTGTCACGGGTCCCAGGTCCCTTCCTCCGTTACGACTAACAGTACCTGGCGTTTCTGCTGCTAGCCCTGGCCTGGTGATTAGGTGTGGAAAGCGCATAGGCTGTGCTCTCATTCTTGCGGGCTTGGGGAAGACAGCCCTGCCTAGGCCTCTCTGACATACAACATAAGTGGGCCTGGGTTTTTCTTTTGTTTATTGGTATTAAAGAGAGCAGGGATTTCTGTAAAACTTTACTTGTTTATTTATTTAAGGAGTAAAGGACTTTTATTTTATTCTTCTAATTAACATTTTATTTAAGGAGGTAAAACTCTGACACCCCCCCCCACCCCCCAGTCATCCCTGTGTCTTTCTATTCCATCCTCTACCGGACTTGCCTGCAACAAAAGCCCCTCCTTTGCCTTGGGCTTCCAAGGGGGTGACTTTGCCTTCATCGTTGTTTAAGGTTTTGACCTCCAATCCCATGGCACTGACGATCCCTCCACTTCGGTGTAAATGAGATGTAGCTTTTTTTACTGGAGGTTTGATTGGGGGCATGTCTAGAGAAGGCTTTCAGTGATGGCGAACCTCTGACAGGCGTGTCAGAGGTGACATGCGAACTCATTTTTTGGGCTGATTTTTCTTTGTTAAATGGCATTTAAATTTATAAAATAAATATCAAAAATATGTCTTTGTTTTACTATGGTTGCAAATATCAAAAAATTTCTATATGTGACACAGCACCAGAGTTAAGTTAGGGTTTTTCAAAATACTGACACGCATAGCTCAAAAGGTTCGCCATCACTGGTGGTTACAAGAATATTAGTCTTTTTAAAAAAATTATTTTATTTTATTGTTAATATTCACCCTAGGATGTTTTTTTCCCATTATTTTTAGAGAGAGTGGAAGGGAGGGGGAGAGATAGGGAGAAAGATAGATGTGAGAGAGGTGCATAGATTGGTTGCTTCCACACTTGCCCAACAAGGGCCGGGGCTAGAGCAGTGATTCTCAACCTTCCTATTGCCGCAACCCTTTAATACAGTTCCTCATGTTGTGGTGACCCCCAATTTCATTGTTATAAATTGAACATAATTAAAGCATAGTGATTAATCACAAAAACAATATGTAATTATATATGTGTTTTCTGATGGTCTTAGGTGACCCCTGTGAAAGGGTCATTCGACCCTCAATGGGGTAGCAACCCACAGGTTGAGAACCACTAGGCTAGAGCCTGCAACCAAAGTATGTGCCCTTGACCGGAATTGAACCCAGGATCCTTTAGTACTTGGGCTGATGCTCTATCTACTGAGCCAAACCAGCTAGGACAAGACTTCTAGTCTTTAAATCTTGAGTCCACAGCTGACATTTTACAGCATCCCCAGGTTTCTCATCTTAATAATACAGAGGATTATGTTTGCACTTAATTTATAGGGCTGTTCTATGGAATAAATGCTTAATTCAATGGAAAGTGTTTTACATTTTGCCTGATACTTAATAAATTATTTTCTTTAATGAATTATTTTATTTTATTTGTTTAAATTTATTGTTGACAGCATTACAGATGTCCCCCATTCCCCTCCTTTGTCCCCCTCCATCCATCTCTTGCCCTACCCCAGGCCTTCCCCACACTATTGTTTGTGTTACATGGGCTATGAATATATGCATATATGTTCTTTGGTTATGTTCAATATTCTTGTTCTTAAAGGATAGAAAGTGACCAGAATGGAGAAGATGTAAGTACAGTCATTTGTTGATTCTACAGATTGATGAGGGGTGAGTGTATTATGTTCCTTGGTCCTAATCTCTGTTCTTTATCTTTAATCAGCCATTGATCAGGGTTTAGGACTGGCTGTTTGCTTAGCTTGAATGTAATTCATAACAAAAGCCCTGATGGTGGGGGTCAGCAGTGCTACTTGAGTATATTTTACTATTTTCTATACTCTGGAATACCAATCTTCTGCTCCTACTGTTTGTTTATCAATGTCTTATTATGATCTTTGCATGTAGAAGACAACTTGTACTAATATACACAAGGAGAGAAATTAAGAACAAATATGATGGCATAAAGAAGGCAGCATAGGGAAAAACATATTCCACTGTGTGTGTTCAAGAGTGTTAGGCTCTCTGCTTATTCAATAGTGAAAGCACTTAGGAAATGCGTCATAGCATTTCTAGGTTTATTGATATACAGTCACCTGAACATATGACACACTATGAGATTCCCTGCAAAAAGTTTAAACTTCTCCAAATGCAGCATTTCCCTAGGTAGCAAAGAGGACATGGAATAGGTGCTTTAGGCTTCAGTTTTCTTAATACAAAAATTCTAGTGTATTTTTCTCTCTTTAGAATGATATTAAATTTATCTTTATCTAATTTCTAGGTCAAATATTTAAGGGTTTCAACTTATTATCAGACTTAGGCCAAATTATTTTAAATGATTGATTTGATTTTTTCCCCCTCTTTACTTGCCTAATGCTATTATTGAATTACAGCATTGACTGTTCATTTTGGATCATTCGATGCTCAATGCCAGTGATTCCCTTCATCTCATCCATAACTTTTCCTTTAGGAAAATGTCTCTTAATAACAGCTCTAATCTAGATGACCTTGGGTATGGTGCATTTTTTTAGAAATAACATCAAAGGTACAATCTATGAAAGCTTGATAAAGTAAACTTCATTAACATTAAAAACTTCTGCTCGGCAAAAGACAATGTCAAGAGGATTCAAAGAAAAGACACAGACTGAGAGGAAATATTTGCAAAAAAAAATATCTGATAAAAGACTATTGTCCAAAATAAAAAAAAGAACTCTTAAAACTCAAAAATAAGTAAACAAACAATTCAATTACAAAATGGCTCTATGACCTTACCAGGCACCTCCCCAAAGAAAATATACAGGCAGACAATAAGCATATGAAAAGATGGTATATCATCAGGGAAATACAAATTAAAACAACAATGAGATACCATTGCATACCTATTAAAATGCCAAATTCTAAAACACTGAAAACACCAAATGCTGGCAAGGATTTGGAGGAATAGAAACTCTCATACATTGCTGGTAGAAATGCAAGATGGTACAGCAATTTTGAAAGCCAATTTGGCAGGTAAGAGTAAAATACTCTTACCATGGAATTTAGCAATCATGCTTCTTGGTATTTACCCAAAGGAGTTAAAACCTCAAGTTCACATGAAAACCTGTGCATGAATGTTTAGACCAGCTTTCTTCGTAATTGCCAAACATTGTAAGCAACCAAAAAATCCTTATTAGATGAATAGATAAATAAAATGTGGTACATATAATCTGATAATGAAGTATGTTCTGCACTAAAAAGAATGAGCTCCTAAGTCATGAAAAGACATGGAGGAACCGTAAATGCATATTATTAACTGAAAGAAGCCAGTCTACAAAGGCTGGCTACATCCTGTGTGATTGCAACTACATGATATTCTGGAAAAGGCAAGACTGTGGAGGCAAAAAAATCCATATTTATTGGGGGTTAGTGGAGGGAGATGAATAGGTAGAACACAAATAATTTTTAGGCTGTGAAAATAGACCATATGATACTGCAATGATGGATATATCACTATACATTTTCCCAAACCCACGGGGTCTACAACATCCACAGAGAACCCTGAGGTAAACTATGGACTTTGAGTGATTATGATGTGTCAATGTGGGCTCATCCTTAGTAACAAATACACTGCTCTGGTGAGTGATCGATAATGGGGGAGGCTATTCATGTGTAGAGATAGGGACTATATAGGAAGTCTCTGTACATTTCCATAAAGCTACAAGTGCTCTAAAAAAATAAAGTCTTAAAAAATGAAAACATAAAGTCCTTTATAGTAGAGAGAATACCAATTCAATTATAAATAGAAATGACTCTGATCTGAAGATGGTTTTTTTTTGTTTTTTTTTAAAAGGCCTATTTCAGGTCATGTCTTTCCATTCCTTGACCAGCTCTATAAATTCCACCATTGGTCCATCTGCCGAAAGCCCACTCACCTTTCTGATTTCCACCCTTTCTGATTTCCACATCTCAGATTAGATGTTACTTTGTCATAAAATCATCATAGTTGCTCTTCCCTTTATTTACTACCTCTCCTCCCTTTGCCCTATTTCTCCATTTCTGATTGACCATCTACCATAATTTTTACTGCTCTGTTTTACTATCAAAACAATTCCCTGGAAATCTTTGACATTTATCTATACCATAAATAGAGAACTTAGTCATTACTAACTGTTAGCCATACTTGTCCTGGCACTGGAAATTCTACAACGAAATCATAGGTCCATGAATTGATCATTGAAATCACGGCTTTTCAAAGGAGATTCCCGCATTATAAACATAGGCCTACATTAAAAATATGCAGAGCTGCATAGAGGGAAAAAATCATGCTTCAAAAGAAACTATGCATTGTTAAGATCACAGCTTTCCGGCTGCCTGACTCTCATCTTTCATTGTCTTTGAGTTATTTTATAACTGTGAATAGTAGCTGATAACAATAAAAATAATTCTTGCCTACAGACATGCAGATTCTATCAATTGACTTTCCTTCTTCATGGTGGAAGAGGCCGGTTTCCTATCATTTGAACATTCATTTTTAACATCATGGACCTATAAATATATCTGTTGAACTGGTTACAATATCTTATGAGTTCTCTCATTAATAATGAGTTATATAAAATAATGAGTTATATAAAAATATTCATTTTTATTTCTGTAACAAGGTCATGGTTTTAATGTTTTTGAAAATTATTATTTAATAACAGGATGCCTAATGTCATAATTCCATGGAGAAAAAGTTTCTGAATTGTCCCTCTATTTCAAATTCTCACATTACCCCCACTTATCTGCTGTTTTGATTTCCGTGGTAAATAGCATTCCTGAAATATTAAATGGAAAGTTCTAGAAATAACAGTTTATAAGATCTATATTGCCTGCCATTCTGAGTAGTGTAATTAAATATCACACCAACCAGCTCTGTGCTCACCACCCCCCTGAAACATAATTATTTCTTTGTCTAGCATATCCATGCTGTATATACTACCTGCCTGTTAGTCACCTAGCTGTCTCTGTTATTAGATAGGTTACTAGACAGAGGGAGATAGATAGATAGATAGATAGAGCACATTTGCATACTTTTATTATAGTATATTGTGATATTGTATTATTTTATTATTAGTTATTGTTGTTAATCTCTTATTGTGTCTAACTTATGAATTAAACTTTATCTGTATAGGAAAAGACATCCTATCTAATAAAAGAGAAACATGGTAATTGGCATACGACCGCTACCCTTCCCATCAGCTAATCAGCAAGATATGCAAATTAATTGGCAGCCAAGATGGCATCCGGCAGCCAGGCAGCTGATGCGAACAGGGAGGCTTGCTTGCTTCACTGACAGAGGACTCCAACGTTCCCCGCCTGACT
>NW_006283139.1:1075399-1078973 GCF_000327345.1 Myotis davidii
AAAATAGTTGAATAGTTTGAGTTTTAATTTTCTAATTCCCCAAATTGTTTAAATTGTTTGTTTCTTATTTCCTCTCCTAAATTGAAAGCTCCCAGAGGACGCAGATGGAAATTCATCTCGACATTAATTCATCCTACTAGTGCTCACTCAGTGCAAGCCCCTGTGGATAGCGTGTGCAGCATAAGTGATCTGAGGATCAAATATACCCTTGACTTAATTAGTAGGTGACAGACAAGGAGAAATTGCATCTGAGTAAAGCAGCCTGGAGAAAAGTGCTGAGTGAGCTTAACTAACTGTGAACCCAGGCAGGGCATGTGTTGGGAGGGAGGAGGCAGGAGTGCATGGGGGTAGCATACAGAGGCTGGCTCCCAGGTAGCGAGGAGGCCCTACAGTTGGCCTTAGGAGGTGGGAAAGGAAAAAGAAAGTCCAAAGAAACAAAATGAGATTTGGAAAGTAGAGAAGAGAAGACAGGCTTTTACCTACTTCAAAATATAGAAGAAGTCATTTTATTTGGAATTCATTGACAAAAACTGTATGCCTTTGGGTACATTTCTTTTTCTTGCCAAAGATGGTGAATCTAGAGAACTAAATTTGACTTATAAGTTATGACTATCAAGGAACTTCCTCATAATCACAGGAGAGTCTGTAGATAAATGTCTAGCCAATTCTGGGTTATAGTTGGGGGTTACAAGGTTAACTTCTCTTTAGAAAGTAAATGTTTAAATCCTCTGAATTGGGAATTATTCCCAGGTTTTAAGAGGTGTAATGGGGCCTGTGCTAGTAAGACTGTGATGTTAATAGTACTTACTTATCTTTCATAGCAGGAGCTTCACTGGGCAGGGTTGTTTTCTGCGTTAATTTTGACAAGTCTATGAGTTGCTCTCTTTTTTATAGTTTTATATTTTTAAAATCTTCCTTTGACATAGCCACAGCTGTATCTTGCCCCTGTCAAGATAAATTGCTTCTGCTATGCTCCAGGAGCACATTTTACACACACACACACACACGTCTACTGATGTCAATCTCTGAAATAGGCACATTTATATGTTGGCTATATTATACTCTCCACTAAAGAAATGGAAAGTTAATCATTTTCTTAATACTGTTAGCACATACCACAGTTAAAGGCATCATCATAATAAAAGGCTAATATGCAAATGGTCATCACACTGTGATGCCATAACACCGTGACACTGTAAGACCGATCCGCAGGTACCTGAGGCTGTGTGGTGCCATGTCAGGGCGGGGGATCTGAGGCTGCGCTCCCCACTTTGTGGCACTTGAGGGGGTGGGGTTGGCCAGGTCTGGGTCTTGCCCAATGGGGGTGGCAGCGTCCAGGTCTCGGTCTGGTGTGATTTCAAGGCGCACACAGGTGAGCGGGGACTTGACTCTGGGTCCCACGGCATGCCCCAGACTCTGACAGGAGGGAGATTTTCATATACATTTGACTTTTTTTTTTTAATCTCTGACACTTCTATTATAGAGTAAGGGCATATAGCAATATTAAAATATTTTCTCTAACTAATTCCCTTTTAATGTGCATGAATTTCTTGCACTGGGCCACTAGTATGTTAAATAAGTGGCAATAGGGAACTCAAGACCTACATTCACTTGGCTGTAGATAAGTAACTTTTAGGAAGCTGTGAATGAATGATAAGTGGCAATAGGGAACTCTCAAGACCTATTCACTTGGCTGTAGATAAGTAACTTTTAGGAAGCTGTGAATGAATGCAGATCAAAAAAGTAGTTGGTAGTTGACCTGGAAGTACAATCTCAATATTTTTTTTCTTAGGTCAAGATGACAATGACTATGACTACTGCTATTACTACTACTAAGATAATTTTTGTATGCAGTGTCAATAAAAATATTACTACAAAATAATACCATTATTGATCCCCTACAATATGACAAATTTATGTGCATGGGATATTATACTTTATCCATATTTGGAGAATCCACAGATATACATGTACTTGTATATGTATATGTATATGTGTGTATGCATATGTACTAATCTGATTTTTACAACACCTTTATGACCTAGGCACCAATATCCTTTCATTTTTTAGAGTTAAAGAAACTGCATACAGATTGCTAACTAACTTGCTTAAGTTTTTACTATGAGTTACACATATTTCACATATTATCTCATTTGATTATCTCCACAGGTTTATGAAAAAGGTATTTAAGACTGTTTTACAAATGAGAAACCATGGATGAGAGTAATTAAGTAAACCTAAATCTCTGAAGCTCATCAATAAGCATAAAGTCAGGAGTTTTCTAGCTCTAAAATCTATATTTAAGCAGGTCATAATATCCAAAATAAATTGATAAGTGCTGTTGGGAAATATATTAGTTATCTGTAGAGTTGACTTCCTATGGATATGGGTAACATATATTCTGGAATAAAAATCAAGACAAATGACAGGGAAAGACAAATACCATGTGATTTAATTTATATGTAAAATCTAAAGAAAAATATAAGCGAATAAGTAAAACAGAAACAGAGTCATAGACACAGAGAACAGACTCATGGTTGCCAGATGAGAGGGATTTGAGGGACTGGGTGAAAGAGGTAAAGGGATTAAGGAGTACAAATTGGTACTTACAAAATAGCCATGTGGATGTAAATTACAGCATAGGGACTATAGTCAATAATAATGTAATAACTATGTATGATGCCAGGTGGGTGCTGGAAATATCAGGGGGACACTTTGTAAAGTATATCATCACTTACCACTATTAAACTGATACAAAATAACATTGAATATAAATTGTAGTTGAGAAAAATTTTTTAAATAAATGAAATTTTAAAAAAATCAGGACAAATGACCTGAAATAATTCACATAAACTTTTGAGAGACTGAGTATTCTGCTGACATATTCAAGACCTAGAGTGGTCATGCCTTTGGCAGACATTCCTTCCCTGTGCTGATTTTGTAGAAGCTGGGTTCTTCCTTGGTTCACTAGAAGGCCAAACATCACTTCTAATTAATGACTTAAAATAGTTTCCACAATGGCTCTTGCAGACAGTTTCTCCCTTGAGAACTCCTATACTCCCTGCCTAAGAAAAGTGAGGCTGATGGGTGTGCACCTTTAACAGGTGAACTCCATTGCAAGTAACACCTTCATTTATTATATGTCAATTGCAATCTATGCTAATAAAAGGGTAATATGCTAATTAGACAGAAATATCTTCCAGGAGACCTTCCGGACAAAGCCATGGTGGCGTGGCCGAGGCAGAGGTGGTTAGGGGTGATCAGGCCAGCAGGGGAGGGCAGTTGAGGGCCAGCAGGCTTGTGGGGGGCGCAGTTGGGGGTGAGCAGGCCAGCAGGGGAACAGCTAGGGGCAAGCAGGCCAGCAGAGGGGCAGTTGGAGGTGATCAGGCCAGCAAGTTGGGGCAGTTGGGGGTGAGAAGGCTGGCGGGGGGGCCAGTTGGGGCCAAGCAGGCCGGCAGGCAGAGTGGTTAGGGGTGATCAGGCAGGCAGGCAGGTAAGCAGTTAGGAGCCAGCAGTTCTGGATTGCGAGAAGGATGTCTGACTCACAATCGGCAGTCAGACATCCCCCAAAGGG
>NW_006283140.1:0-397 GCF_000327345.1 Myotis davidii
TCAGTCCACAGGCCAATCCCCTATCCACTGAGCTAAACCAGCTAGAGATGCTCTAATCTTTATTATTTCCTTCCTTCTACTTACTCTGAGCTTTTCTTGTACTCTTTCTAGTTCTTTAAGCTATAGGGTTAAATAGTTTATTTTTTATTTTTCTTGTGTTTTGAGTTACACTGCCGTGCTATGAACTTCCCTCTCAGGACTGCTTTTGCTGTGTCCCAGAGATATTGAGCTGTTGTGTGTTCATTTTCATTTGTTTCATTTTTTTGCTCCATGTGCTTGGTTTTGGGTGTTTTTACTGTAGTTGATTTCTAATTTCATTCTACTGTGACCTGAGAAGATGCTTGATATGATTTCAATCTTCTTGAACTTGTAGAGACTTGTTTTGTGTACTAATATG
>NW_006283140.1:4434-19339 GCF_000327345.1 Myotis davidii
CCTGCAGGCGCAGGAGGGGAAAGTTGGTTTCCTCCGTCATGGAGGCAAGCAAGCCTCATGTTAGTTTCAAGCTGCCTGGTTGCCGGCCGCCATCTTGGCTGTCAGTTAATTTGCATAGCTCGCTGATTAGCCAATGGGAAGGGTAGCAGTCGTACGGCAATTACCATGTTTCTCTTTTATTAGATAGGATATACATTTGGGTGCTTCTATATTGGGTTCATATATGTTTACCAGGGTTTATATACTCTTTTTTTGGGGGGGGGGGTTATATACTCTTGTTGGATCGTTCCCTTTAGTATTATGTAGTGACCTTTGTTGTCTGTTGTGATGGCCTTCATTTTGAAGTCTATTTTGTTGGATATGGGTATTTCTACTCCAGCTTTTTTTTTTCTTTACCATTTGCATGGAAAAATTTTCACCATCCTTTCCCTCTCATCTTGTGTGTGTCTTTTGTTCTCAGATGTGTCTCTTGTAGGCAGCATATAGTTGGGTCATGTTTTTGTATCCATTCAGCTACCCTATGCTTTTTAATGGGAGCATTTAATTTTTAGGTTATTTACATTTAAGGTCATTTTGATTTTATTTTTATTGATTACAGAGAGGAAGGGAATGGGAGAGAGAGATAGAAACATCAATGATGAGAATCATTGATTGGCTGCCTCCTACTGGGGATTGAGCCCGCAACACCGGCATGTGTCCTTGTCCAGAATCAAACCCAGGACCCTTAAGTCTGCAGGCCAACACTTTATCCACTGAGTCAAAATAGCTAGGGCAAAAATCTTTGAAAAAAATATATACATTTTTTATTTCAGAAAGAAATGCGAGGGGGAGAGAGAGATATAAACATCAATGATGAGAGAGATCATTGATTGGCTGCCTCCTGCATGCCCCCTACTGGGGATGGAACCTGGATCTTGGGCATGTGCCCTCGAAGGGAATGGAGGCTGGGACCCTTCATTCCACAATCCAGCACTCTATCCAGTGAAGCAAACCAGCTAGAGCTTAAGGTTATTATTGATAGGTACTTATCTCTTGCCATTTAAATTCTGTATGTCTAGTTTTCTCTCTCTATTTCTTCTTCTCATTACAGAAGTCCCTTTAGCATTTCTTGTAATGCTGGCTTGGTGGTGGTGTACTCCTTTAGCCTTTTTTTCCTTTTTTTGTAAGGGAAGCTCTTTATTTGACATCTATTTTGAATTATAGCCTTGCTAGATATAGTCATCTTGGTTTCAGATCCTTGCTTTCCATTACCTTGAGTACTTCTTGCCAGTACCTTCAGGCCTGTAGAGTTTCTGATGAGAAATCAAGTATGAGCCTTATTAGAGCTCCTTTGAAGGTAACAGTTTTCTTTTCTCTTGCTGCCTTTAAGATTCTCTCCTTGTCTTTAATTTTTGGCATTTTAATTATGATGTGTCTGGGTGTGGGCCTGTTTGGGCTTCTCTGTGTCTCCTGAACCTATGTGACTATTTCCTTTATCAAGTTAGGGAAGTTTTCTGCCATTATTTCTTCAAACACGTTCTCTATCCCTTTCTCCCTTTTTGCCTCTTCTGTCACACCTGCTATTAGAATATTGTTACGATTCACATTGTCCCACAGCTCCCTTAAGCTGTCCTCCTGTTTTTTCTTTTTGGTTCTCTGATGAAGTGATTGTTTTCAACCCTGTCTTCTAATTTACTGATTCGATCCTCAGCTTCCCCTAATCTGCTGTGTATTCCTTTCAATGTGTTCTTTATTTGTGCTATGCCATTCTTTTATTTCTGTTTTCATAGTTACTGTGCTGGGCTGCATATCTGGCACTTCGGGCAGGTGGGGCATGCTGTCCTAAAACACATAGATAGGAAGGTACTGACATCAGGCCAGGCCTTGAGATATGATCTCATAGCCCCTTCCCAGGATGCAGGCCTTCTTTCTCAGAAGGCCCGGAAGTCTCATTCCAAATTTGGGAGACAAAGGACTGGAAAAAGTATAAATAAAAGGAGTTTCCTCCATATTGGAAGACCAGAATTTGAAAGACACATTTTTCTCTGGGCCTGTGCA
The DNA here is from genome assembly GCF_000327345.1 of Myotis davidii. Taxonomy (NCBI): domain Eukaryota; kingdom Metazoa; phylum Chordata; class Mammalia; order Chiroptera; family Vespertilionidae; genus Myotis; species Myotis davidii. Next base: position 6,472 of record NW_006283140.1, read on the forward strand.
GAATTTAATAATAAAATGTAACTCCTATAGTTGGCACTGCAGTTCAACCTCTGCTTCGGCAGGGTTATGTAACTGTAGTTGCTGGCCAGCTTAATAAAGACTCCTAAATTTTGATTTGAGTCCCTGGTGGTCTCACCTGGGAATCTTTTTAAAATCCTGATTTCTGGGCCTCATCCTCCAGAAATTCTGTTTCTTTGTTACTAATGTTGTGGCCCCACCCCATAACAAAGAAACAGAATTTCTGGAGAATGAGGCCCAGAAATCAGGATTTTAAAAAGATTCCCAGGTGATTCTAATGTGCAGCCAAGGTTGCGAACCACTAGTCTGTAGACTAATAGGATTTTGTCTTGAATTGCCCTGAAGCAATCATCCACAGGTGTGGCAAGAGTTCTTTTCAACAGGGTGGTGCAATTGCTTGTGCCTGGAATTCTTATTCTCAGTCTCTTAGTGGGCCTGAGCAACTCCACACAGTGTGGCAAGGTGTTTTCCAATAGGGTGGAACAATTGTCTCCCCCCCACCCCCATGCAAGTTGTCTGTATAGCTGCTATACATTTGCCGCAAATGCCTGCATGAGAAAGATGACCTCTGCAGCGTGAGGGAATGACTCAGCACAGGATACCTGGGTGTCTACCTTCTGAGCTCTAACCCCAGAGCTCCTGATCCTGGCTTCTGCTCACACAGTTCCAGTCCACTCTGCTCTCTCTCTCTCTCTGCAGGAGCACAAGTTGGGTAGCTTCATAGGGAATTTTGTGCATTGGCCCTTTAAGAGGATGCCTGAATTTCCAGCTGTCTCTCCCTGGCAGACAGCAACCCTGCTGCTTTTCACAGCCAGATGTTATATGGGTACCCTTCTCAGTTCTGGTGCTTTCTTCTGGGGGGCCCAGCTTGAGGATTAGACCACAGAGTTCTCAGTGGCAACCCCCACAGCTGAGATATCTCTCCAGAACTTCAGTTGCCAGGCCTTTTGTGCCTCTGTCCCTCCTACCAGTTTCTGTGTGGTCTCCACTTTTGGTCCTAGGTTATCAGGGCTCTCTCCAGCGAGTCTTCCGTTGATAATTCAGGAAGTGTTTATGTATTTTAGTTGTAATTCCAGTTTGTTCCTGGGAGCGTGTCTGAGCAGCATCCACTTACTCCGCCGCCACCATTTTTAATCTCAAAATCTGTTTTTTCTTTACTTTTATTCAGGCTCAAAGATTTCTGGAATGTTTGAAAACTAAATTCCTTCTTTAAGCCTAGTTACCTAATCCAGAGGCACGAATCTCTCCCCCAAACATCTGGAGAGACTGTGGTGCTACATGTACGCATTTTTTTCCAGTTTCTTTTAACGTTCGGAGCCATTTTCAGGCAGCGGCGGTGGTGGTGACAAGGCCAGAGCTTGTCCCTGCTCCCTGGCTTGCCCAGCGGGGCGACTACTGCCCAATGTGGGTTGTTTTAAGGGACTACATTTGTGCTAATTTGTTATACAGTAATAGAAGGTGCATACACCACTACGGTGGCAAACGTTGGGACTATGGTTGAAGCAGTGGCTAATTTATTTCAGATGATTCTTAATTTAGAATTGTTGCATGTACTAGTAAAAGGGGCTGGAGTGGGGGAACAGAATAGGTGGTGAAGAGAACATCTCCTTCAATGCTCAGGTCAGGCCTTCTTTGTCATAGTCCTCCAGCCTGAAGGGACTCTTCCCTCCCTAGATATTAATAGACAGTAATGTACTTTATCACCTAAATCAGTGGTTCTCAACCTTGGCTGCACATTAGAGTCACCTGGGAAATTCTGTTTCTTTGTTATGGGGTGAGGCCACATTAGTAACAAAGAAACAGAATTTCCGGAGGATGAGGCCCAGAAATCAGGATTTTTTAAAAGATTCCCAGGTGATTCCAATGTGCAGCCAAGGTTGAAAACCACTGACCTAAATGATATTCATCTATGCTCTAGTCTACTGGCTTTTTGAACCTAATTGGGCTTCAAGTTCCTTGAGGACAAAAATCTCATTGATTTTGTGTCCTCCACAGTACCTTACTCATACAGATGTAAATATGACTTGATTGGCTAAAGAAGGTGCATGTGTCTGATGAGTAAGTTCTTCAAACTACACGCTCCAGATGGTATTACTGGAAGGGGACTGGAGATAGTTCTTGAGACTCCAACAGGGGCTTTTCCTTATTATCCACTGTGAGCCCCACCACCCAGTTTTCCACAGCAGCAAAATGTGTCATAACATTCTCCAACTCTTCTCTCAGGATAAGGACCACAAATATGGATAGCCCAAATAGCCTGCCTGACTGGGAACATGACCTGGCATTGAACAACAGTTTAACTTAATTAGCTAGCACCCATTAATCAATATGGCCTAAACATCTGCCAGTGGAATCTGAGAAGTCTGTTCTAAAAGAAAAGCTGAGTTTATTCATCACAGATGGGGCACTTGTGAGGAGGTGAGGGAGGGAATGCCTTAACAGTTAAATAAAATTAAGAGAAGAGGTTGGTGCCCAATTTCCAGGAGAGTTTGTGTAGTGTATGTGATTGAAAAAATATCAATATTAGCAATTTTCTCTGTGCTCATATCCATTATTAACAGTTTGTGAACTGTCTCAAAGAAATTGAAGGAGAACTCTCAAAGAAATTGAAGGAGAACTTAAGGACTTAGGTATTTTTTAATGTGGTCACATGGCTAGGTAATATAAACGTTTTTGAATAAAGTAACTGACTTGGTTTCTTAAGGATTTTTTTAAATAATTCTTTTTTTAAAAATATGTTTTTATTGATTTCAGAGAGGAAGGAAGAAGGAGCGAGAGAGATAGAAACATCAATGATGATGCAAGCATATAGGCACACAGACAACAGGGGGGTGAGGGCATGAGTGGGGGGATGGGGGTAATGTGGGGATAAGGACACATATGTAATAACTTAATCAAAAACTTAAAAAAGAAACATCAATGATCAGAATCATTAGCTGCCTCTTGCACAACCCACACTGGGAGGATTGAGCCCACAACCTGGGCATGTGCCCTTGACTGGAATTGAACCCGGGACCCTTCAGTCCGCAGGCTGAAGCTCTATCCACTGAGCCAAACTGGCTAGGGAGGTTCATAATAATTTCTTGCTGATTTGGCAAGTTACCAGAACAAGAGATGAGGTATAAATACTAATCTGACAAAATGTCTACACAGTGGACTTGAAACTGCAGGAGGATCATAAGAGCTAATTTGTTCAAGGAACTTGTGGAGGCAATTCCGATTTAATGTAGAGGTGTGGTTTAGGTAGATAAGCAAGTGAATTCATTTATCATTGTTGCACTGCCTTGAGCTAAATGAAATCACCAATTGTGAGGATTTGCAAAGCTATTGGATGGAAATGAAGTCACAACTCACAAAAAAGTCATGAATTTTGAGGAATATGAATCATCCTTAATATTGTTATGGCTGTGTTTGGAGTGCAAATTCTCAGCATGTCAGTGAGTTAGGAAGCAGTTTGCCTTAATACTGTGGGCAGAATTATCTAAATACCAAAATGATTTTGAAGTTTTGGGCTGAATGACGGAAATCTGAGATGTTTGCATTCATTTGGCCCTGTGAAAGGACCAGTCTTTTTTCATCAAAGTACTGAAATCAATGGTTGAAGTCAGAATTAAGACGTGTTCAAATTGGAATCTTTAATCCCCATCGTTTTGAACAGTTCAGTCTTTGAAATATAACCAATTTATATTTACTTGCTCTATTAGGCTTGTAACTGTCCGTTTTTGTAGGAATAAAGTTGATTAAACTTTTGTAGATTCCTTTGGCATTTATGTTATCGTCTACCTTCTTGGCTAAGTAATAGACTGTACCACTTTGGCAAACATGTATTAGTCACGTGAGTTTCTTTTTAACCTTCCGCCTCACTGTTAAAAAACTTAGCACTCCTGCTCTAGACAGTACCCTAACCCCTAGCCAAAACTAAAGGGCTACTCCATTGCGCCCTCCGCACAATCTCGTTCGTCGCAATGGACCCTGCGCGGAAGGTTACGCGAGAGCTGCTAGTCATTTTGTAGGTGCGCTGTTGTCCCGCTCCTTCCGCGCTGGTACTTGATTGTAACAGAAAGTAGTTCCGGTCCGTGTTGTTTCGGTGGAGGAGCCATCGCCGCCATTTCAAGACCGTGAGAGTAGATGGCTAACCAGAGTTCCTAAGGTTCGGAGACTAAGTGCTGCCTCCGCTCAAGCCTCCCAAAGCACTGGTGCGGGAGCTGCTCTCTCACTCCTACCTCTAGAAACATTGCAAGTAGTGGTGGCATTGCGGGACACAGCACACCCTTCTTGCTCTCAAGAAGCTCCAGATGGCGTCTTCCGTGGGCAACGTGGCCGACAGCACAGGTACCGGTGGTCGTACTACCTGGGCAGACGCCCTGTTGTTGTCTTGCGCCGTTCTCTGCCTCTCATCCCCTGCCTTCCCTCCAGCCATCCCCATGACATCAGTGCATTGCTGAGCTTACCGTCGTCTACCAGCATCTAATCGGGGTTTCCGCTGTCGTCTGCTCCGCAAACATTTCCTCTTGCTTCCCCCGCTCTTTGCTTCCTTTCTTGCTTTTCAGTCTCACAAAGGTCCTAGCTTTCCACGCTCTCGGGACGCTTCTGTCACCAGTGCACGCTTAGAATATTTCGGAATGGACTGCGTTGGAATGCTCGTCCTTTGACTCCCCGTCGCTACCGTTTTCTTACTAAATTTAGCTCACGGCCTCTCTCTTCCCCCTTTTCACATCCCTCTTCATCCCCCTTACTGCCCTTTCTCCATAGCCCGATTTGGTCCTCTTGTCAATCTAGGGCTGGGGTGCTAGTCTATGTAATCATATCCTCACTTTGCATCACCCAAGGATGAGCAAAAGCTCCTCGGTGTGCTGCAAGTCACCTCAAGAAGAGGGGACATTGAGAAGCACCCCCTGGGCAGTGCCTTACTGGTGTTCCTTCAGTTGAGCAGCCCCAATTTAGATTGGAAATTTCCAGGGGTTCCTTTTGCCAGCGCGCAATTCCACCAGCTGCCCCAGCCTGGATTTCCCATCCCGCGCTCCCTCCCCTCCTGCGGGGAACCACACCCTTTCCTTCGTGCTGTGGCCAGCCCTACGCCCGCTTCCTACCCTTGGGGAGAAACCACCCGTGCCGGTTCTTTGGCGTTGACCACCCTGCGGGCCGAATTCTTGCTTTGTGTTACTTTCTCCCTGTATTCCTCCGCCGCCGCCTCTGGGTCTTCCATTCCATTCTTGAGCTCGGTATCTCTTTATTCATAGGGTGCGTATTTTTTTTTAAGTTTTCATCCTGCTTGAAGAGTTTGTAAAGCAACTGGAGTGTTAGCTGCCCCTTTCGACAATTCAGTCGAGATCATTTGGTACTAAAAATAAGAAAACAATCAAATTATAGGAGTGTCCTTCAGCTGCCTTTCCCTATTGAGGCTGTTTGGGGCGGGTGGGGGAGGGTGGGGATTGGGCTACAATTCTAAGCTTTCCCATGAGGTTCTTTTTTGTTGTTTTCTTTTTGTTTCGCAATTGAGATCTGTCCGGGATTTTATTTAATGTGTTTGGGGATTGTGAAGTAAGTAGTAGGCGAATCTTCAATCGTATTTTATCCATGATTGTAGGTAGTGAAATTAATAACTAGTATTCCCCTCCCTCCCAGGGATTTTTAAGATTTAAGGTTTCCCTTTTTAATGTGTTATTTTATTTGAGGGAGTTGTCATTTCAAGTGTTAAATAAGTGTCTTTGAAAAGTTGATAATGTTTTGAAATAAGGAGCTGAGAAGGTCTAGAGACTTGTCTGAAATGTAATTTTCTAGTTTAGTTAGAGCTACAACATCCCCCAGATTTGGATGCAGGTCTTTCTGCTTTGTGTTCTGGTCAACTGTATATTCTCTTCAGGAAATTGACTTTGCTTTCCTGTACATAGATCATTTGTCAGCTCTAATGATTGGGGGATCTTGTCTCTAATTTGAACTGGTTACTGTGACATTGGTAGAATTTAAGGAATTTGTACATGGTTTCCCATTGTAACCATCTAGTGAAATTCCAGCAATGTATCACTGTTTAAAGTATTAAGTTGAGACTTAGATGTGTTCCCCCCCCCCTTCCTCTGGGCTTTATCATTATGTATCTGAATTAAGTCACTGTAGTAGACACAGCAAAGTGCTTTCATTTATTATTCATTCTGTTGCACTTTGTCAAATGATTTTATATTTTGTTTTCCTATTCTTTAAAAACAATTGCAGCATTAGGTAACTACTTGATTTATATAGGGTTATTTGCAATTTCTTAATCCTTTAGTTAATGTCAGAGCTCTTTGGAAAATGCCAGTGTTAAAGCAGCATGGATGGAATTTAGCTAATTTGGTTTCATCATGAGTATGGGATGGTAGAGGAGCAATATAATCTTGGGTCTTTATTTAAAATGTTTGATGACCCCTTTAAATATATTTGCTCTTGACAGATGAATTCATTTTATCAGCTGTTTTAAAAATAGCACCTTGACTTTCAGTCCCCCACCTTATGCTTGTTTCTGGTATTGCCCTTAATTTAAACAAATTAAGTTGTGAAGTATACAAAACGTCACTAAAATGTTGAGTTTAAAAACACATCTTGTGTCCCCACCAAGTTAAGAGATAGTTACCAATACTCCTCCCTCCCTGAAATCCCATCTAAAACATTCGAGAAAGTATTAAGTTTCCCAGTATGTTATTCTGACATTATTAAACCATTGTGACCTTGCAAATCATGTTTTGTATTTTGTTTCTATATGTTAACTGTAAAGAATAATGTTTAGTAAATTAGTGAATCTTTAGATGCTACTTCTGATTTGTAACTTAAAAATGCAAAATATTTATAGCCATAAAATTTAATACTATTTGAAAGCAAATATTATTTGAAAGCAAATATTTCTATGTACTCTGGGAAAGAAAGTTAATAGATCAATTCTAAAATGTCACTTCTGCACCTGATGTTAATTATGTTAATAAATAATGTGCAGAACACTCTAGTGCTTTACATAGTTTCAAGCGTTTTCATTTTTAAGTTTAATAGACCATGTTTTTACATTTTTTTGTTTGCATTTCTAACTTTTTGTTTTCCCCCCTCCTTCCCTCAAATGTTTTGATGATTCTCCAGAACCAACGAAACGTATGCTTTCCTTCCAAGGGTTAGCTGAGTTGGCACATCGAGAATATCAGGCAGGAGATTTTGAGGCAGCTGAGAGACACTGCATGCAGCTCTGGAGACAAGAGCCAGACAATACTGGTGTGCTTTTATTACTTTCGTCTATACACTTCCAGTGTCGAAGGCTGGACAGGTAGGAGATGGGGTACCTTCTGGTGATTGCTGCCTCTGGTGCTGAGCTTGAAAAATAATACTTAAATATTTGAACTTGAAATGTTTCCAATACTGGGTTTCAACTGAGCCACCGATGCACATCTGTGACATGCCCAGCTGCCAGTTTTTCTCCCTCCCTTTGTGGTGGTGGTTATGTTATCAGTATGACTACAGACCTTTTCTAGATTTTTTTTCACTAACTCTGCTGCTTTCTTAGCTCTGTTCAGGTAATAAATATTCATAGTATACATCTGACCTTCCAGCCTCACCTTTGTAAGATGTGTCATCTTGAAGGACAGAATACTCAGAAATGATGCTGTATATGCTGTGGTAGGAGGTTCTTAGTTGTAAAGACCATCATTAAGTTACATGCTACTTTAGATAATCAGTTGAATTAATCAGTTCTTATATCCTTTTAATAAATTGTCATTCTGGTTTATTTAGACATTAAAAGGTGTGTACCAACAAATGGAAAATGAGACTCATGCACATAGCATTTTCATTCTTGATCTTAATGATCGTGGTTTACAATGTGGCAGTTTGGGAATAAGACTCTAGTAAGAATTTTATCCCTTAAGGAAAAAGAGCATTCCAATTTGAAATCTGAATACCTGCACATTTGAAAAGAGTTGATTTCCAAAATTTTCCTGTGTGCTAGTTTAAAGATAATGTTATTGTTACATAATTAGCAATAGCACATTGAGCTGTGTATGGGCCATACCTTCTTTCTCTAACATGCATACCCCTGCATCAACACTTTTCGCCTTTTTCAGATCTGCTCACTTTAGCACTCTGGCAATTAAACAGAACCCCCTTTTGGCAGAAGCCTATTCGAATTTGGGAAATGTGTACAAGGAAAGAGGACAGTTGCAGGAAGCAATTGAGCATTACCGGCATGCATTGCGCCTCAAGCCCGATTTCATCGATGGTTATATTAATCTGGCAGCCGCATTGGTAGCAGCAGGTGACATGGAAGGGGCAGTACAAGCTTACGTATCTGCTCTTCAGTACAATCCTGTGAGTACAATTTTAATGGTTATTGTTTTCCCTTCACAAAAGCCCAGAAAGAAGTACAGTTTGATACCTCAGAGACTAAAATAGGTTTTTGTGTGGAATAAAGTCAAGAGTTTAGAAACGTTTGTCTACTCAAAATGGTGAAATTGCTTTGATCAGATCTGCATCATGTTTTTTTAAAATTTGTTTTATCTAGCAAGTTATACTAAAAAGCATAAAATTACCCTAGCCGGTTTGGCTCAGTGGATAGAGCATCGGCCTGCGAACTGAAAGGTACCAGGTTCAATTCCGGTCAAGGGCACATGCATGGGTTGTGGGCTCGGTCCCCAGTGAGGGACTTGCAGGAGGCAGCCAATCCATGATTCTCTCTCATCATGGATGTTTCTATCTCTCTCTCCCTCTTCTTTCCTCTATGAAATCAATAAAAATATATTTTTTTAAAAAGCGTAAAATTATCCTTATTGCAAGAAACTCAATTTTTATAGTGCCTGTAACAGTACAGAACATACGACATTGTTTTTGGGGTTTTGATTAAATTTGGATAAACTCTGATAGGTGTTTGCAACAGTTAATTGGTTTTCAAGGAATAGTGGATGAAGGGCTTTAATCTGTAATATAAAATAGTTACCACTAGATGCCAATATGTGGATCAGTGACATGAGAACTAGGCTGCAAAATTCGTTCCTCAATATCCTATTCTCTTTCAGCATAATAAGAAATGGTAGAGTTGAAGTGATAGTGTCCACCCCAGGCTATTGGATAGTTCTTAAGTTCTTTTTGGTGAAAATTGCAGATGTTTTCTGGGGACACAAGAGTAAGACTTGCCCTCAGAACTTTTGATGTGGTTAGGGATAGAAGATAGATAGAAACTTAAGAGGTAAGTGATAAAGAGAGGAATGGAAGGAATCCAGAAAATTTTAAGAATACATTTCCAAGCTGTGTTGTCAACATTTAGTTTTGCAGCAACCCTGGAAATGGTTTATAATGAACTGTTAAAGCTACCATTTATTGAAAGTTTATTCTGTGCTCGACACTGTCAGTTACTTCAGACGTTGTTGATCTTACATAATGCTCACAGTGAGCTTCAAAATAGATTATGTTTAATTTTACCAATTAAAAAAATCCAGACTTGGGTTATGTAATTTTGGGGGGATCACACAGCTAGTAGTGGTGAAGGGGATATTAAAACCTGAGCCTGAATAAAGCAAACATTCAAGAGAGAAGAAATAAATGATAACAAGGGGATGATGTGCCCAGAGGGCATGCACCCCTCAAGGCAGCCCCAGTTGAGCACAATTTGAAAACCATTGATTATATCCTGCTCTCACTTAACCCCTATTTTACAGGTGAGGAAACTGAAAGCTTGATTTAGTAGTTTGCACAAAGATCTGAAATCACTTTTTCTCATGACATCTATTAAGTTATTTTTTCAGTTAATTTTGAGAGTGTTAAATTAAATTTTTTTTAATTCAGCCTAGCCGGTGTTAGTGGATGGGCATTGACCTATGAACCAGGAGGTCACAGTTCAGTCAGGGCACATGCTCGGGTTGCATGCTCAGTGTTGTTCAGGAGTCAGCTGGTCAATGATTCTCTCTTATCATTGATGTTTTTCTCTCACTCCCCCTTTCCCATCCTCTCTGCAATCAATACAAATATATATTAAAAAATTAATTGTTTTTTGTGTGGATACAGTGAAAAGTCTCTCAGCTTACCCTTCTTGGAGGTAGCCAATGAAACCAATTTCTTGTGTATTCTTTCAGAGATATTCAACGCATATATATGTAAATTTGAGTGCATTTTGTAATTTTTTAAAAGGATAATTCGAATTTTATTTGTATCTACCTTTGACATGTACAAAAACTCTCAGCTCCCCACCTCCTGCATTTTGTAATTTTTATTACAGTACTACCCATCTAGTTACCCACCAAAAATGGTGGCGAACCATGTCGTATTTGCTGCCACTGAGGCTTGGACCCTGTTCTTGCCAAGGCTCAAAGCTCACTTGTGCACCTAGTTGTCACAGTTAAGTTCTTTATTAATCAGGGTTGGTTTCACCCTTCACTTGTTTATTGAGTGTAAGCTCACGTGTGCCCTCTTACACAGCTGTGGCTCCAAACATCTTGAACTTTGATCCCCTTGGCTCAGGTTTCCAGTTACCTACATGTGTAGTACAGCATTGCTGCTCACAGTATACCAGACCGGAGGAGTATGATGAGGAGGGAAAACTGAAGTGGGAGACAGAACCATGCTTTTCAATATATAACTTGTTAATAGGAAGCTTATCATTATGCCCTTCCAAAGAAGTAAGATAGCACTAAAATAAATCATGGGACTGCCCATTGAAGGCATTGAGGGAAGGCATTGAATAGCTATGTATTCCCATCTGGTCCAGTTTCTACTAGTGGAAAGTGCTGCTTTATTTCTCTGTCTTTGCCAGTAAGAATGAAAAAGGGATTGTACAAACTGCCGTGATTTCACCTAAATATACCATAGTGATCATTTTTCAATGCATTGAAAGATAACTAGTCTCAACTAGATTTCCTGTCAGATGCCTTTGTCAGTTCAGTACTGACATAATCTTGGAGTCTGTTCTAGATTGTGTGATTGTTGGCAGTGCATTTTTGGCCTGAATCATAGATGTATTTGGCATTCTATGAAAAATACTTGAATAAACTCAGGTTATTTTGGTTTTGCAAAAGTAAAATGTTAAAAGTAGTGATCTTGGTAACTTGTTTTCAGCAGTGTTTACCTTTTTTTTATTTTGGTTAATCTGCACCTGGGGGTATTTTTTCCATTGCTTTTTAAATTTAAATTTTATTTTTTAAAATCTATTTTTATTGATTTCGTGGAGATCGAGCCTGCAAACCAGGCATGTGCCTGTGACTGGAATCAAACCAACTGCTCTATACACTGAGCCAAACCAGCTAGGGCTTCATTGCTTTTATTAGAGAGAGTAGAAGGGAGGGAGAAATGTAGGAAGGGAGGGGGAGGGGCAAAGGGAGAGGGAGAGAAACAGAGAAACATTGATGTGAGACACATCAATTAGTTGCCTACCACATGCAGCCCTGAGACCGGCCTGGGATTGAATCTGCAACCCAGGTATGTGCCCTTGACCTGGAATCGAACCCAAAACCCTTTGTTGTAAGGGTTGTCACTCTAACCACTGAGAGCACCGGCCAGGGCACTGTTTATCTTTTTAAGTTAATGGTATGTCAATTTAGAAGTTATTATGTGACTTGATTATAGAAATTACTTTTAAGAGAGCTATTTCATATTTTTACATTTTGAATTATCTCTTATAATGTTGGATGATTTAATAATTTCATTAAAATTTTAGTCCATTGTATATGAAGGTGTTATTGTAGCTGATGATTTTTCACATAATGGCTCACTAGAGCTGCCCATACCTTATGATTCCTTTTATGAATTATGTGTAAAATTGTCCTATTGGCTATTTATAATCCTTAGTTGCTCTAAGTAGCTCTGTTTCTGAATCTATTGGTTGGTAAACCATTGCTTCTGATTTGATTGTGGATGCATAACACTGAGAGCTACAGGCATGCTGACCATCATGTATTACTGTCACATTAAATGTTACTATCATGTTAATTTTATTGTCGCTAGCTACACTGTATATTTCTATATATTTCTATTCCTCTCTGTCTGCTGTTTAAGTTTGCCATGCAAGTGTCATATTTAAACAACAGTGTGGTGGTTGCCAGAGGATCAGGGGGGTTTGGGTGGTGTGCACACAGTACAGAACAAAGATCTTGTAACATAGAAATCACCTGAAACTTATATGATCCTATTAACCAATGTCACTCCAATAAATTTAATAAAAAATAAGTAAATATTTGAGTGCTTATTGTTTGTACAATGCTTTGTTAGGAATTGGGGAGATGAGTTGGGAAAAGTTGTGGATTATATTACGAGAGACTATCTGACCCATAAAAGATAAAAGGTGTGAGCTCCTTGGATGATTATCGTTAGAGAGTACTAATCAGAAGATTTTCTTGAGTGCTTAAACCTAAGCATTCTGTAGGAAGGTAAATAGCAGTAGACTTCCTTAGCTGAAGTGGTGAGTCAAATATGAAGAAGTGAGTGAGGTAGAGGAAAGTCAATTGGAAGATTTAGAATGAGTAGAGAGGGTGAGGAGTTTGAATTTAATTTGATAGGCAGTTGAGAACTGTAGGTTTTTATCAGCCTGATTTTACTTCATGTGTATATGTGTATATAAATGGTGGGGGTGGAGTGGGGTCCTAGGAGGAAACAGATGCTATCTTAGGAGGGGCGGATATGCAGGACATTTTTACTCATTTTCATTTCCTTAACATTCATTCTATTTTCCCTTGTCTACAATGCTCTCCTCCTTTGTCCATTAGAGTCCTACTCATCCTTTAAGCCCAGCTTAGATTTCTTTTTGAATTCATTTACTTCTCTAAAATTCTTTACCACCTTGTGGGCATTTAATATGCCTTGTCTTTCCACATTAGATTGCAATCCCCTCTAGGGTAAAGATTCTATTTTCTTTTCC
>NW_006283140.1:19376-31376 GCF_000327345.1 Myotis davidii
GAATTGAATAGGTTTGCATAAGAGGCAATAACCTGGGAATGGATAGAATTGGCTGGGTTTGAGAAATGTATTCTCTTAGCAGACACTTTTGATTTTAATAAATGAAGCAGAATCGATGTCTTAGGTTTTAAACATTTAGGAGAATAGTGGTATCCTTGACTTTTCTAGAAATTAACTGTTCATGCATAAGGTTTAGATCCTCAGATGAGAGAGTCAGATTTCACGATATGTTTTACCTTTTTCTAAAACTGCCTTATCGATTATCTTACAGTAACCTTGAAGATAATCTACTTTTAACTATGGTTATTGTGCTAATGATTTAGTGTGGTGCAATGGATCTAGATGATATAACTAAATATAGATAGATACACTGTCAAGACTTGGATGGCAGTTATCCAAGAGTTTATAGAAACTAGAGGGTAAAATTATGCAGCAGTTGGCTACAATATACAGCCCATTAAGGTCATTGTTGGAGAATTATTGCAAGACTTACTATTATTACTCAGAAAACAGATAGGAATTGGTAAAAGTCCAAAGCTATATATAACCACAATAATCTGGTGTAGTAGGAACCTGTATGAACATATCAGATTGTTCAGTCATGGTTTGCAAAAACATAAGGATAACCTTAAAGTTTAGGGGGAAAATCATATAAAGTAGATAGGGAGTTATAGAATTCATTACTTCTGAGAGTATAAATAGGGTTGAGTTCTTAGACTGCCCTGGTCAGGTGGCTCAGTTGGTTGGAACATTGTCCAGTACAGAAAAATTGCAGGTTTGATTTCTGGCCAGGGCACATGTGAGCGGCAACTGATCTGTGTTTCTCACATCAATGTGTCTTTTTCTCCCCCCCCCCCCCAAATCAGTAAAAACATATCCTCGGGTGAGAATTAAAAAAAAGTGCTTAAACTCATTAGGGGAGGATAAATCTGTAATAAGATCAATGATATGTATAAATGTTTTGAGAATTAGTATCAGCCTTTTGTGCTTGAGGTCACTGGAGACAATTCTCTCCCCAAACACCAATCATTGCTTGATGGGCAGATAGATGGGTAGATCAGGGGACTGACCCAGTATGGCCAACCATAAGGGTGTTCTGTAGCAAGCTATTCTTTGCTGGCTGATTTTTGGTTCACCTGATGGATGATGATAAACAATCACAAAAGCTGTTTATCAGTAAAATTAATCACCTGATTAAAATACATTTGCATATGGAATGATATATATGATGATACTTTAACACAGTAGACAAAATTTCACTTTCTAGGATTTAATTTAAGGCTCTTCCACCTGTGGAACAGTTTGGAATGATAAACTTACTCCCCATTGCTAGTGTCTCTGCTTGTTGATGGATAGATTTGATTGACAAAGACAAACAAGGACATACAGAAATTTAAACTCACTGTTCTGATGTTTCTTTTCACATTAATGAATGGACTGGTGAGTCAAGATGACTAACAACACAATTATGCTGCTAATAAAAAGCAGAGTCAACTGCTTTTCATTTATTCACCCATTGAACTCTAAATGGCACTTAATACTAATGAGTAATCTAGTGGCAGGTGCCAGGATTGAAGCTTTGATTGGATGGTAATCCTTTTTTCTAATGGTGAAATGAAGGCAGGGTTTCTCAATATGCCTGACAGCATAGGGGTAGGTTAGCTGATAGCTAATCATGGCTAAATACTCTTTTTTACTATGGAAAATTTTTGGTCTTTAATATGTAGGAGTGATTCATTATAACTGTGAATAAAATAGTTGAGCAAACATTTGATTTAAAAGTGTTTTTATTGATTTCAGAGAGAGGAAGGGAGAACGGGAGAGAGAGAGAGAATCATCAATAATGAGAGAATCGGCTGCCTCCTGCTCCCCCCTACTGGGGATCGTGCCTATAGCCCAGGCATGTGCATGTGCTCTGACTGGGAATCAAACCATAACCTCCTGGTTTATAGGTCAACACTCAACCACTGAGCCACAGGGACCAGGCTGATTTTCTTTTTAACATGATTGATATTTGGGGAGAGGAGAAGCTATAGTAAGGCCCATAGTCTTTTATCTGAAACTGTTGGGATCAAATGCATTTCAAAATTCAGAATTTTTAGGATTTTATTTTTTTAAAATATATTTTGATTTTTTTTTTTACAGAGAAGAAGGGAGAGGGACAGAGAGTTAGAAACATCTATGAGAGAGAAACATCGATCAGCTTGCCTCCTGCACACTCCCTACTGGGGATGTGCCCGCAACCAAGGTACATGCCCTTGACCAGAATCGAACCTGGGACCCTTGAGTCTGAAGGCCGACGCTCTATCCACTGAGCCAAACCGGTCAGGGCAGAAAGATAATATCATACATGAAACTCCTAGGTGGGTCTGGAATAGTATCTTCTAGTAAAACACATATTTCTGCAGCAAAAGATATGAGTATTCACACTTAAGTGGGATCAATAAATTCTGTAAATTGTGCCAGTTTTGGTCAGGCTTAATCATCAAATGAGTTTTGGAACTTTTTGGAATTTGAAATTGAGGATGAGGGATTGTGTCAGCTTTAGTTGACAATAAATTGGAAGCTAGATGCATAAAAGTTATTTCAAGATATTTTTTAGTTGAGAAAGAGTATAATTAATGACTATCTCTGGGTTTCTAGGATTTGTACTGTGTTCGCAGTGACCTGGGGAACCTGCTCAAAGCCCTGGGTCGCTTGGAAGAAGCCAAGGTAGGTGTTTGATAGAGCACATTTAAACATCAGTGTTATGAAAACTTGTACTTTTTGCCAAGTCTTCAACTCTTCATTGAGCTGTCTTCACAAAACAGTCCTAAGAAACTGAGGAAAACTGACGGCATGAATCGCCTCAGACTAGAGCAGGGCCAGGCTTTGGCATATCTGTTCTAAATCTGGGGGTAAAGCAAGAACCTGAACATCTTGGAGCCTTTCTGCTGAGCTAGATCATCTTTATAACAATGGGCTCCGACATGATCTTTTGTGGGAATAAATAACATTCCTTCAAATCTGAGGCTTGCCTGCTGGTGACAAGCAGAGCGCCTGTGATTTGGCTCAAGACTCCTTATGATGCAGGTGCCATTGAAAATGCTGCTCTTCTAAGTCCTTTGTGGCTTGTAAGTGGAGAAGAACTTCATCCAAATGTTACCCTATAATACTGGCATTTAAATTCTTATTTAACCTTCCTCCCTTCATCTTCCTCACCCTTTTTACAGTGGAAGAAAGGCTGTTAAAATGATTGCAAATTAATAATTGGAACATCCTGCCCCTTCTTGTCCCCACTCCTTCCTTCAAGTTCCTTTTCCCTCTTTTCCAATCCTAGTTGTCTACTTTTTTTCCTTCTTTACTTCCTTCTTTTATTCCTCCCTACCCCACCTCCTTAAAAAAAAAAGTCAGGACAAAGCTGGTTTGTTTGGGAAATGGACTGATCGAAAGAAAACTTGCCGAAGTGGAAAGGTGGCTTTTAGCATTCTGTGTTACCAAATAATGAATTTGAACACCAGGTTGGGTTATTAAAGCATTTGGTATAATTTTAAATTAAATTTGTAAATGAAATTGTCTTGTTACAAGCCACCTTACGCAATCGCGCTGCAGGGGTGAGGAGTGGGGAGAAACCAGAATGCTTCTGAAACTCCCACCTGTTGCTCTGAGCCCCACGCGCATGCTAATGCGTGGAGTGTATGCGCAGCGTAGCTGTCTGTTTGCCTGCTTTATCCAGGGAGGGAGAAGGCTTTTTAGTATCATCTCATGTTCAAAGGCACTAGTTTTAAGTGCATAGTTCATAAATTCTGCTGACACTTTGGATTAACCTTATGTTGGTTTCCAGCTAATGAATTGTAATTGATTTTAATCTTAGCTGATAAATCCAATTGGTAATTTATAGAACAAATATTTGATAAGCTCCTATTAATTGTCACCCCACCAAGCGGACAGCTAACATGAATTGCACTTCACTGCAGCTTTAGAGATCGGTTTAGGCTGAGACATTGCGCCTGCCTTAGGTTGCTGACTTCTTTATTTCAGAGCTCTGGAGACACCTAGTTTGAAAAATGTTATTCTGTTTTTGTGAGAACTAGTGAACAAGAAAATACTCTTGAGTGAAATGCAATGTATTTCTTTTGTAATCAGTGCATTTGAAAATTCAAGCCAGCATATTCCTAGTAGATGGAAGCAAATTGAAGTTGTCTTTGTAGAAAATGAAGAGCCTTTCTTCCAGTAAAAATCCCTGCTGTATGCAGTAGCCCTGATTAACCCTCTCCCTTCTGCATGTTTCCCATGTTACAGACTTGAGACTGTCCTCATTCCCATATGTAATAGACATCCAAAGAATTTCAATTGCTTTGTTGAACTTTTACTAATGATCTTGTTTTTATTTTCTCTCTTGTTTTTGGTTTTTCACCATTGATATTGTATTTAGAAGGTTTCAGGTGGGTGAAACCTCCTATTCCATGCGTAAGGTGCCTCGCTGAAGGGAGCTCGAGGCCTGGATCTAGGGCAGACACACACCTCCTCCTCTTCCAGCAAGGAACGCACCGAAAAGTCACATGATGAGAAATATGGTAACGGGTTTGTAACTGCCACAGCAAAACAATTTGCCTCCATGCCTGAATCTTCTGTCTTGTGGCTTCAGAAACAGCTTAAAATAATTTTATTTACAAGCAAGTTATGTAAGAGAATGTTTTAAATTATAGCCACAATTCTGTCAAAGATAAGTAAAAGTTAATTGATATTAAAAATTATTAGATAATTTACTAGTAAAAGCTTCTAACTCTTCTTGTTGTTCATTTTTTTCCTTTTTTCTTCTTTGTTTGGATTGCAGCATTCTGCTCTTCTGATGATGCGCTGTGACCCTGCAGTAGCGCAAAGGCTGCGCAGCGTTAATGCGCAATGCGTGCAAATGAGCCCCTGTGAACGGTTGACTAGATGAGTAATCTGATTGACTGGCTCCCTCAGTCCTATTCTGTAGCCTTTTTGGATAAAATTGGGTTTTAACATACTTCAAGTCCCAACTAATCTCATTAAACAAATATTCTCTATGGGCCTGTCTAGTAGATTAATGGATCTGGTTGGCCGTTTGCTGCGTCTAGGGGTGTTCCATGTAGCGCAGCAGTTCGCAGCGATTGCGCAGTGCGATGCTGTTAGGTTGCGCAAGCGACGTTTGCGCTCGCATTACAGGGACCTCAACCTAGGTGCAATCCTGTCATATGAGGTTTCAGCTTCAGTCCCTCTTGGGAGATAGGGACATTGCAAGGATGTAACTTATACCCTGGGTTTATATCTAACTTGGCAGAAAAACATTTTTCTCCCCATAGCATAGTTTTGATGTTATTGTTTAGATTAGCATTTCCCAAAATGTGTTTTATAATATACTAATAAAATAAAATGCCCAATGAAAGAAAAGATCTAGGATCAGCTGAGATCAGGAAACCCTGTGTATACTATTAAAGGCTTAGGGAAGTCCTGTAGTAAAGAAACCTGTCTTTCTAATTTATTGGATCATGAAATACTTTTTTCCATTGAAACCTATTAACACCTCAGAGAACACACTTTGGGAAACAGGTGGGGTCAGGGGGCTTGGCCTTAATTAAATGCTCCCTCTAGATATCACTTGAAAAGATAACGAGTCCTTAGGTGCTCAGATAAGAGAAGTCTAGCATAGATTCTTAAGGCAGCTGACTTCCCAGATAAGTCCCAGTGTAAGGGCTGGTCATTGGTTGGCAGAACTGAACATGGTGGTTTGCACTTGGGTTCTGGTGGCGCAGGCGCAGGAGCAGCCAGCTGTGGCAGCGCATTAGTTTTGGCGCAAGCGAGCCTATGCTGCAGGGTCACTTTTGGCTGGTCAGAGAAGGAATAATGATATCACCTTCTTCCCTCCCCCCCCAATCTTTTTTTTCCCTGTACAAATTTTCCCCTTTTCCTTTACCTCCTTCCCCTCCCATCTTCTTTCATTAACCCCTCCAAAGGCATGTTATTTGAAAGCAATTGAGACGCAACCGAACTTTGCAGTAGCTTGGAGTAATCTTGGCTGTGTTTTCAATGCACAAGGGGAAATTTGGCTTGCAATTCATCACTTTGAGAAGGTTAGTCATTAAATTAATAATTGGTATTTATGAAGTGCTCATGTGTGCAAGGTGTTTTTAATAGAACTACATAATATGCTTTTACTTAACCAATCACATAATATCTTTGTTCCCTGACAGTATTATAGCGTTTGCTGGATGGTATGTGATGTGGTAGTTTCCAGTTTTGCATTGAAAATATATTTTTAGTAATAAAAAAAATCCTTAAAAAAATCCAAGCAGCTTTACTGTAAAGAAGCAGGGCTTCTTGGTGAAAAGGCAGATTCCAGATCCAGGGTAAGAAATGTACAAATTAATCTGGAGTGCCTTGTCAGAAAGCAAGGAAGCTTTGCTATAGTACTTTGTGTCTAAAAAGGCTCAGGAGGCAACTGGAAGAGGCTTCTACTGGCTAAAGATGGGACTTTATCAGTAGGAAAAATAACAAATATATTAAAACTTGTCAGATATGTTTAAATCCATGAATTCATAATTCTCAAAAGAAATTCATTGATCACCTTTGGAAGATAAGGAGCAACTCATTTCGAAAACTGGTTGAAAAGGGAAGAATAAAACATGTCCTTCCTCCATTGTGTGAACTGGACCTCAGGGTAACCCAGTAGCTGATATGGGAAAGTTTCTCTTTATAGAAATATTCCAGCTAATTAGTGAAGAAGGAATGATAGAATCAGAGTATCACCATTAATAGATTTAGGAATTTATCAGTGGCATAAAAGAGACAAACAGAGATTGTGTACCTTGTGATGGAAGTAAATAATTGCACTAGGGAAGTAGCCTTGCAAAACGAGGAAAGAACCCAAATCTGATTAAGCTTGTAGTTTTAACTACCAATTTTTAGGAAATACATGGGACAGAGAAACATGTTAAAGGACATTATAGGGATGCAATCAGCAAAACCCAGTCCATGAGAAGCTGTATAGGACAGTGATCTGATTTCTTGAACCAATTACAGGAGTAAAAATGGATGGTTAAATTAAACCTTTAATTTAAAAGATTAAAAGAACCTGACAAAGTCATGTTGACAAATTAGATGGGTTTTATTTGGATCCTGAATCAAAACTGATAAGGAATTGTGCCAATGAATCGATACTTGATATTAAGGAATTACTGTCAGTTTTGTAGGTGAGATATTGGTATTACAGTTATGTTGGGAGGAAAAAGTATTCCATTTAGTCCCTGAGGTACATTTTGGAATATTTTCAGATGGACTGATATGTCTGGGGTTACCTTCAAAGTGATCTGGGAAGAGTGGGAGGTAGGTTGGATTTAGACTAAATAAGATTGAACATGATTAGCCACGGCTAGATAGCTCAGGTGTTAGAGCATCGTCCTGATACACCAAGGTTGTGGGTTGGATCCCCAGTCAGGGTACATACAAGAAGCAACCAATGAATGCATAAATAGGTGGAACAGCAAATCGATGTTTCTCTCTCTCCCCCCCTCTAAAATCAATTTAAAAAGAAGATTGGACATGATTAATTATTGAAGCTGGATAATGGAGACCTGGAAGTTTGTTATATTCCTCTGCTTTTGTATATGTTTGAAATTTTTCATAGTAAAACGTTAAGAGTTCTGGGGGTGGAAATCTATCACTAGAGACAATCTAAGTTAAGTGCATCACTTTACTATATAGTTGGCATCTAAGTGAAAAGGAAGTGTTCTTTATGAATCTTTAATGTATTCACAGTTACTTACTACCTTTACCTTTTCACTGTTTCAGTTAAGGTTTGCAGTTATTACACCTTTCTTGCTCAGTGGTTGCCTACCTTGGTTGCACACCAGGACATCCATATAAAAGATATGGATGCCAGGACATATCTTTTATATGGATGCCCTGGCCCTGTCTTCAGAGGGTCTGATTTAATAGGCCTGTGATGAACCAGGCACCTTTTAGGTGAATTCTTATTATACTACCCAGGTTGAGAATCACTGCTCTAGATATATCTGGCATATTTTAAGATAACTTCAGAACTCTCTGGATGAGACCATTTAATGGTTAGTTTCTTCTTTAAGTAATGTATCTTATTGAGTATACAACTCTAATTACATAGCTTGCTAAGGTCTTAGTATATAATTGCAGTTACTGAGATAGATATATTCTTTTTCAGTTAGAGTTTGCTGCTTCTTCCTGTCATTATATAAGATTTAGGCTGATTAATCATTAATAAAATAGGGCCAACCATTAGAAGTATTCAGAAAAATGAAATTGGAGTAGTCCCAATTGAAAAAACTTCCCTTCAGGATATACATTTTTTTATATTACATGAGAAGTTATTTGATAACATTGAGATTTGTGAATAGGGAATAATGAGTAGGCACTAGAATAATTGGGTTTTAAACATAAATAAGATTTAATGCAATAGAAAATATAATTAGAGGTCTCAAATGTTCTCAATAAAAATGATTAATTGGGAAGTGAATCTGAAATCCTAACTTGCGCTAAGTAACTACTGTCTTGTAACTTTCAGGCTGTCACCCTCGATCCCAATTTTCTGGACGCTTATATCAATTTAGGAAATGTCTTGAAAGAGGCACGGATTTTTGACAGGTGAGAGTATGTTCTATTTGATAATTTTCTTGAGAGCTTAGACTGAAATTATGACAGGGGTCTATTGAAATACATTTTCCTTTTCTAGTATGCTGCTTTTCCCTGATCAGGTCTGCTGGTACCTTTCATTTATAGGTATTGTTGCCTGACTTCATTGTTGGCTTTCCACAGAGCCTTTATCCTCACTTTGGAGTTCAGTTGAAATTTTATTGTAAAAATATTGAAATGGTTATCTTTTAGACTAACTTAGTCCTTTGATCTGATTCAGAAAGCTAAGTAAATCCTGACTTTTTTTGGTGTTGTCAAAGGAAAGTCTATTTCTTAGGTGGGAATAGAAAACTTTTCTGTGTAGAAATATATTTTATAAAGGTGCAATTTTGATTTGAGGTTAACTATAGTATAGCATGAATTAATTGTAACTAATTACAATTAATTGATATACTTATGTTTAGTATAGCATGAATTAATTGTAACAAAGCATCCATTAAAAGTTAGTCGCATTTTGTGTGTGTGTGTTTTTATTTACAGAGCTGTGGCAGCTTACCTTCGTGCTCTAAGCTTGAGTCCAAATCATGCAGTGGTGCACGGCAACCTGGCTTGTGTATACTATGAGCAAGGCCTAATAGATCTGGCAATAGACACCTACAGGCGAGCTATTGAACTGCAACCACATTTCCCTGATGCTTACTGCAACCTAGCCAATGCTCTCAAAGAGAAGGGCAGTGTAAGGATTTTTATTCAGTCTATTTCTTTGTTATGTGGGATGATTAAAAAAGTCTTTTTGGTACATATTGTATTAAGTATTGTGGTGATAAATTGTTTTCCTTCAGAGTTTTGGTTGAGAGGAAGAAGAACAAAAATATTTTCTGGATTCTTACCAGCCATTAGGCTTAACCAAGCAATTATTAGAATAATATCATTGGTAGTTCTATGATTCGTCTGTATGGGTTTTGAATAGTTTGCTTTGTTTTCCAGGTTGCTGAAGCAGAAGATTGTTATAATACAGCTCTCCGGCTATGTCCCACCCATGCAGACTCACTGAATAACTTAGCCAATATCAAACGAGAACAGGGAAATATCGAAGAGGCAGTTCGCTTGTATCGTAAAGCATTAGAAGTATGTTGAGGATGGTGTGGCTGGGTATTTTGTCAGTGTGATAGTAGAAGGAGGGCTGTTAAGTTTGCCATGTTAACCACCTCTTTTGTAAAAATAGTGGTTGAATCATTCATTGAACTGGTAATTGAAAACCTAAGGTATGAGTGAGGTCCTGTGTGACATTTAAAAATTCCCTACATTGAGTTTCTTTTATGGGTAGATGAGATCTGCATAGAAAAATAGAAGAGTTAGCTACATTACAAGGGATGTTACCACTTAAGTATATAATTTCAGTGCTTGATGGCTGTAATGGTGGTTAGTAGGTGTGGTAAGAGTTTGGAGCTGAGAGATTTTAGAGGAGAGAGATGCTGGAGTGATCATCATAAACTAAGATGAAGAAAGGTCTATCTCATTATGTTTTGAAACAAAGAGAGGTATAAAATAAAGGAAGAGGTAGAATTTGAGCTACTTGGCTTTGGAGTATGACTAGGCTTGGAGAAACGAGAGAAGTGCAGGGATATAGACTTGAACAAAGTTCCTGTGGTAAGTCATCACTGTTGTTTTAGCAGGTTTTCTGAAACTCAATTTTCTTGACTCTTTATAGGTCTTCCCAGAGTTTGCTGCTGCCCATTCAAATTTAGCTAGTGTACTGCAGCAGCAGGGAAAACTGCAGGAAGCTCTGATGCATTATAAGGAGGCTATTCGGTAAGATGCTAACAGCCTTTATTTTTCTTTCTTTTAAACTTAAATATTTGGCATGTGGCATGTGCTACAATGATAACAGATTAAATTCACATTACAGGGGGTTAAAGGTGTTTGTACCTGATAAAACCTGTGTTCTCTTCTTTAGAATCAGCCCTACCTTTGCCGATGCCTACTCTAACATGGGAAACACCCTAAAGGAGATGCAGGATGTCCAGGGAGCCTTGCAGTGTTACACCCGTGCCATTCAGATTAACCCTGCATTTGCAGATGCCCACAGCAATCTGGCTTCCATTCACAAGGTACTCCTGTTTATTTTAATATGTACATCTTAGCATGTAATGTTTGATTTTAGGACAAAATTTAGCCATTTCACTATTTATTTCCAGGATTCGGGAAATATTCCAGAAGCTATAGCTTCTTACCGCACTGCTCTGAAACTTAAACCTGATTTTCCTGATGCTTATTGCAACTTGGCTCATTGCCTGCAGGTAAAGAATAACAAGCCAATAATTGGCTTTCCGTGTTGTAATCACTTTTGTATTGTTATGTACCATATTAATCAAAGCCTGCCTGGAGACAGTGTTTTTTTAAAAGGTTATTTGACATTAGGCCAAAGACATATAAAATGTTAAATCTTGGAAAAGCGTTTTCTGTATAACTTTTTTTTTTTTGCCTCCTCTAGATTGTCTGTGATTGGACAGACTACGATGAACGAATGAAGAAGTTGGTCAGCATTGTGGCTGACCAGTTAGAGAAGAATAGGTTGCCTTCTGTACATCCTCATCATAGTATGCTATATCCTCTTTCTCATGGCTTTAGGAAGGCCATTGCTGAGAGGCACGGGAACCTCTGCTTGGATAAGGTGCGCCTCTTTTGTTTTAATTTTTTTGTTGTAAAATACATACAGAAACTACATCAATCACACGTGTTGCTTGGTGAGTTACTGTAAGGTGAACACTACCCAAGTTGAGAAATGAAACTTTGTCAGCCACCCCAGAAGCCCCTTCTATTGTGTCCTGTTTCAGTTAGAACCCAGCCCATCCCACAAAGTGGAATTCTTAAATGAAATACTTAAATAAATTGTTGGTGTTTTCCTTTAATTTGAAAACTGTAATGTTCATTAGATTCCACATATAAGTGAAATCCATGGTATTTGTCATTTTCTGACTGGTTTATTTCACTTAGCATGATATTCTTGAAGTCCATCCAATGAACAAAATAAACAAGCAAAATAGAAACAGGCTCATAGATACAGAGAACAGACTGACAGGTGTCAGAGGGGGTGGAGATTGGGGGGATGGGTGACAGAAGGAGACTTTACTTTGGGTGGTGAATACACAATACAGTATAAACTTGATGTATTATAGAATTGTACACCTGAAACCTATATAAATTCATTAAATGTCACCCAAATATTTCAGTAATAAAAGGAAAAGCCATAATGTTTAATAAAATGTTGATATTTTATATTCACTTTTGAGATTTAGAACACTACATACTTGATCAAAGGTGAGAATTTGCTTGGCAGAATATATTGGACTGCAAAATATAATTCTATTTGTTTTTTTAAAATGCTTC
>NW_006283140.1:31406-35247 GCF_000327345.1 Myotis davidii
CACATAAATGCTACCATAAAATGCAGGGTTTGTCATGCTCTGTCTATACTGCCTCCTTCCTATAAATTTTAGATTTGCTCAGGCTGTTTCTGAGGTTAACAGGTGAAAGTATGAAGCATATTATATAAACTACTAAGGTTGTATTGAACGGGCTATATGAATTAAATGAAGTACTGTGTGTAAACCATTCCTAACAGGAGTGAGGTGCAGATTTGGTGGTGTCTTTTTTTCTAGATGAAAATTTTAAGTCTTTTTTTCTAGATGAAAATTTCTAACAAAGTTTTGGATTCCATTGGTAGATTAATGTCCTTCATAAACCACCATATGAACATCCAAAGGATTTGAAGCTCAGTGATGGTCGACTGCGTGTAGGATATGTGAGTTCTGACTTTGGGAATCATCCTACTTCTCACCTTATGCAGTCGATTCCAGGCATGCACAATCCTGATAAATTTGAGGTAAGATTAGTGTTTCCCTAGAGTCACTATCTATATATATAGATAAGTCCAGCGCCCAAACGGCAGAATGACCAGGACGACTGGTCGACCAGTTGCTATGACATGCACTGACCACCAGGGGGCAGGTGCTTGATGCAGGAGCTACCCCCTAGTGGTCAGTGTGCTTCCACAGCAGGAGCAGCTGCTCGGCTGACCAGGATGAGCCGCGCTCCCACAGTGGGAGCAGCCACTTTGAGGGCGAGTCCACAGCCGCTCAGATGACTGAGATGAACTGAGTGGCGCTCCCACAGTGGGCCGATCCCCGCATGCCATACCCCCACCAGTGCTGAATTGTGCACTGGGCCTCTAGTTTGTTGGTAAAATAAACCAAACAAACCCCACAGTGGTGGCTTCATTGTTACCATTAGATGTTAAGCCCAGTGTCTTTTGGGAAGATTGGAGACAAAGTTATTAAATATGCTGTGGTACTGTCTTTTCAGGTTTTCTGTTATGCTCTGAGCCCTGATGATGGCACAAACTTCCGAGTGAAGGTGATGGCAGAAGCCAATCACTTCATTGACCTTTCTCAGGTACGTGAAATGCTTACACTTCTTTTTGTCTTGAGCATATAGTGAATAAAGCTATTCTCATATAGCTTGTATTTTTCATGACAGGTATTTAACCTCAGGTACTACCTATGGGCAATTGCTTTGATCTTATTTCCTTAATCTTATTTCCTTATAATCTGCATGGATTTTGCTGAGGCTGCAAATAACTGGAAATGTAGCATGTTTGTGCTTGGACATAAAACTTTTCTGGGGATTCAGTCAGCACTTGTGACAGTAGATACTTAATATTAATTGAATGAATTGAACAAAATGGTGACTTGGAAGAAGAATAAATAGATCATTTTAAAAATGGTTCCTTTGGCTTTGGCCAGTGTGCTTAGTGGTTAGAGCGTCGGCCCTCACACCAAAGGATCATCTGTTCAATTCCCAGACAAGGGCAAGTACCTCGGTTGCAGGTTAGACTTCTGGGCCCCCCAAGGTCAGAATCATATGGGAAACAACTCTCAAGTTGTTGTTTCTTCTCTTTTTCTCCCTTCCACTTCCCCCGCCCTTCTCCTCTCTAAAATCAATGGAAAAAATATCCTCATCCTCAGGTGAGGATTAACAACAACAAAAAAAGATTGAAGCCTGTGGGGGAATTAATTTACTAAGGGTAGAGACAAGAGTTATTTTTTATAGACTTTATTGACCACTTTGGTGACTAATAGTGATACCCAATATATAGTATATGTAGTAATTTGAATATGAGTCTTTGAAGTCTTAGCAGGAGGTTTGTGAGACTTGTCATTTAATACTTAATATTTACCAACATCTTTTGCAAGATAGCTGTTGTTTTTAATGTATATCTTGATGAAGAGTTGGACTCTGTGACTGAGAATCATACTGCCCTCCACCTTTGAGGTCTAAAGAGGACTCACTGCTTATTGACTGAAGTCTAAACTCTTCAGTGTGGCCTTCACAACTTGGTTTGCCAATACTTTTCACCCACCATTCACCCTTATGTATACCCTATACCAGTGGTTGGCAAATTGTGGCTCTTGAGCCACATGTGGCTCTTTGGCCCCTTGAGTGTGGCTCTTCCACAAAATACCGACTTCTGTGCATGGGCCACGAAGTTTCAATCACACTGTACATGCGTCCCCGCATGTGGTATTTTGTGGAAGAGCCACACTCAAGGGGCCAAAGAGCCGCATGTGGCTCGTGAGCCGCAGTTTGCCAACCACTGGCCTAGTGTAATCAATATGATTGCTTCGTGGTAGCTTAGCCTATATACTCATAAATGAATAGTTATAAAATTTTTGTGGCATGCAGTATTACAGTCATATTCAAATCAGTATTGGAAACATTGTTACATTATTTAAAAAAACCACTTACCTTAATTATAGGCTGATAGGCATATGGTAATGTAATTTTTTGAAAGCAAAGTTATAAAGCAGTAAGTAAACAAATCCATTCTCAATTTAATATTAAATATCACTCACCTTATGCCTATTTATGGATAGACTATCCACTTCCATACAAATCTTGCACACCATATTCTATGTTGATGAATATGTAGGCAATAATGACACAAAACTGTCTCATGCAGTTCTTGTCATTATTAACTGTATAGCAAGATAATTTACTATTCATTAAGTAGAAGTGGAACCATAAAGGCCTTCATCCTCATATTCACATTGAGTAGGCACTGGTGGAGGAGGAACGGGATGGGTTGGTTTCGCTGTCTCCAGTGGTAGAGGTAGAAGGGGTGATAGGAGAGGCAGGCATACTTGTAATTTTTCAGAAGTACATTTGTAATTTCTGTCTGCAGTTTTGCTTTTTCATTTTGCTAAAAATGTTTTATATGGTACCCAACCCTTCCACTGTTTGCTTTAGTTTTAGTGCCCGTATCATAAAAGGGGTCATGTTGTAAAAGAAGTCAAAAGCAGTCTTGAATAATTAGAACCCAGATTGCCTGATGTCAATTTGTTTTCTGGCACTGGTTTGGAAGCACTCATCTCTATCAGGTCATCTTTTGTTAATTCTTCTGGTTTGGTGCCTATTAGCTGTTTAATTTCTCTAATATCCATATCTTGAAATCTTTCAGCCTCCCACCCCCATTTTTTTTGCCATATTCACAGTCTTTCATGATTTCCTTAATTGGCTCTGTCATGAATCCTGTGAAATCATGCACAACATCTGGACACGTTTTCTCCAGCAGAAATTTATTGTTTCAGGCTTGATGGCTTTTATGGCTTTTTCTGTGACAATGGCATCTTCAGTGGTGTAATCCAGGGGTCCGCAAACTACGGCCCACAGGCCACATGCAAATACAAATATTGTATTTGTTCCCGTTTTGTTTTTTTACTTCAAAATAAGATATGTGCAGTGTGCATAGGAATTTGTTCATAGTTTTTTTTTAAACTATAGTCCGGCCCTCCAGTGGTCTGAGGGACAGTGAACTGGCCCCCTGTTTAAAAAGTTTGAGGACCCCTGATGTAATCCTTCCAGACATTCACAATGTTCTCTCAATTGGGGGTCTCTTCCATAGAGTTGACAAATTTTTCCATAGAGTACCAAGTTTAATGAGCCTTAAAGGTCTTTATGACTCCCTTATTTAGAAGCTGACTTAGAGACATTGTGTTTGGGGGCAAGTAGTCCATTTTGATGCCTTTGGTGTTGAATTTACGGGGTTCTGGGTGGTCAGGGGCATTGTCCATATCAAAAGAACCTAAAAGGGAGTCCCATACTGGCAAGGTACTTAGGATTCTCATAGTTCAGGTCTTCTTGTAAAACCAAAAGACTGATAGCTGGTGTTTATCTTTTCCCTTCAGGGCTGGGGTAAAGGGGTGGGGA
>NW_006283140.1:35365-43807 GCF_000327345.1 Myotis davidii
CCTTCCTGCTTTTTAAATTCTGGTGCTCGCTTCTCTTCCTTACTAATAAATGTCTTTTGTGGCACCCTCCCTCCCCCCGAAATAGGGTACCTTCACCTGCATTATAAATCTGTTCAGGCAGCGATCTTTTTTCCTCAATGATCTTAATGGCATCTGGGAACTTACCTGCTGCCTCTTGGTTGACAGAAGCTATTTCTTCCATTGTTTCGACAATTTTTAAAATATTTTTATTGATTTCAGAGAGGAAAGGAGAGGGAGAGAGAGTTAGAAACATCAATAATGAGAAAGAACCATTGATCAGCTGCCTCCTGCACACCCCACACTGGGGATCGAACCCTCAACCCAGGCATGTGCCCTGACTGGAAATTGAACTGTGACCTCCTGGTTCATAGGTTGATGCTCAATCACTGAGCCACACCGGCCGGGCTGTTTTGATATTTTTAAGCCAAACCTCTTTCTAAAATTATCAAACCATCCTTTGTTAGCATTACTTTCTTCAGCTTTAGACCCTTCACCTTCCTTTTGCTTGAGGTTGTCATACAGTGACTGCTTTTTCTCGAGTCATATAAGTCTATAAGTATGCCTTTCTTACAGCAGTTTGGCACCCACATCAAAGTTGCATTTTCAGTACAAGATAGAAAGATACTTCACAAAAGTGCAAGGTTTTTTTTGAGTCTGCTGGTGTAGCTTCAGAGATGCTTCATGAATTTCCTTTTCTTTTTTTTATAATGGTACTTACCCTGGATTCATTTATCTTGAACCTACTGCAGTAGACCTCAAATATGGTGGAATATACCAAGCAATTCAACTTTTTCTTGTAGTGTCATGACTTTTCTTTGCTTCTTGGAGCACTTTCAGTATCACTAGTGGCACTTTCTGTGGGTCCCATGTGATATTCAAAGTTTATGGCATTTCACTAAACACCATGAAAAGTACGGGAGAACCATGAGAGATCACAGTCCATACACTATTTACTGGAGAGATGAACTGCTCGCACAGAGATTAGCAGCATCCCATGGCATTTTAAGCAGATAAAGCAGTTGAGCTCACTGCAGTAGCAACAGGAGGGGGCTAGGAAATTATTATAGTAGTACAGTATGTACCACAGTTAATTTTATGCAGTTATGATGTAATATCACATCTTTGTTTACATTTCTATCAGCTGCAAATAGTCATATATGGTCTGTAAGTAATAAAATTTTGATCAATTTTAACTTTTATAATAGACTTGTATACATTTTTATGGTAGTAAATGATGAAATAGAATAGTTAGTATCTGTATATGTTTTATGCATTCACAGTATAACTTTTTTGTGTGTTTTTTTCAATAGTTCTAGGCTATGTAATTCATCTGTATTTTCAAACTGTCACAGATCTCCAACAATTTTTGCAGTATATTTATTGAAAAAAAACTGCACTGTTCAAACCTATATTGTGCAAGAGTTAAATATATTCTGTTTCTATAATGCTTTGGGCCCATTTTAATGGCACTTAACCATATTTTTACCTGCATTAATATAATTTGTGTTCTTACTTTTGCATCTAGGAATCTGAATTCTGTTTAATGCCAATAAAATAATTGAATTAGTCTGAGATTATACCTAATGAGTTCTTATTTTTTTATTCCATAGATTCCATGCAATGGAAAAGCAGCTGATCGCATTCATCAGGATGGTATACACATCCTTGTAAATATGAATGGTTATACCAAGGGTGCTCGAAATGAACTCTTTGCTCTCCGGCCAGCTCCTATTCAGGTAAAGGAATTAATAATTGCTCATAATGTTTATTGGACTAAAAAGACAGTAATGTGCTTTTTTCCCCTCTGGCTACCTGACATTGGAAACAATAGAGCAAACATACCTGACTTAAGGGAAAAAAGTATAGTTCTTGAAAGGCACAGGGACAGCGAATTTTGAGTGTAGAACACAATGCCCGCAGTACATGGATACAGAGACATGCATTTCATAGTTGGGTATAAATAGTTCTTTTGTCTTGTAAATTGGAAAAACATTTTAGCACCTATGTTAGTCTAAAATACTATTTGATTGCTTTTGGCTGAGTCAATCCTCCCTGTTTGTTTGTTTGTTTTCTTACTTAATTTTGGACCCTTTGGAAGAAGATTCTTAGTCTATTTTTTCCCCCTTAGGCAATGTGGCTCGGATACCCTGGGACTAGTGGGG
The DNA here is from genome assembly GCF_000327345.1 of Myotis davidii. Lineage (NCBI taxonomy): Eukaryota > Metazoa > Chordata > Mammalia > Chiroptera > Vespertilionidae > Myotis > Myotis davidii. Next base: position 37,549 of record NW_006283140.1, read on the forward strand.
CGCTTTTCATGGATTATATCATCACTGATCAGGAAACTTCACCAGCTGAAGTTGCTGAACAGTATTCTGAAAAACTGGCTTATATGCCACATACTTTCTTTATTGGTGATCATGCTAATATGTTTCCTCATCTGAAGGTAGGTAGAAAAACAGTGCTATGGGGAATTGCAAAGAACTGTAGTCATTTATTTTCTTGCTAGTGTCCCTATGCATCCTAAATGACATGTCTGAAACTTTTTTCTTCTGATTAGAAAAAGGCAGTCATCGATTTTAAGTCCAATGGGCACATTTATGACAATCGGATTGTTCTGAATGGCATCGACCTGAAAGCATTTCTTGATAGTTTACCGGATGTGAAAATTGTCAAGGTCAGGACCTGGTCAATATTGTCATTGAAATAAAGTTAGTTATCTGCATTTGGGATCTTTTCCCTAATGATACATTTTGTGCTATTTTTTTTTTAAAGATGAAATGTCCTGATGCAGGAGATAATGCAGACAGCAGTAATACAGCTCTTAATATGCCAGTTATTCCTATGAATACTATTGCAGAAGCAGTTATTGAAATGATTAACAGAGGACAAATTCAGATAACAATTAATGGATTCAGCATTAGCAACGGACTGGCAACTACCCAGGTGAGAAGAGAATAATAGAGCATAATATGTACCACCAGGTATACATTCACCTCATTGAAATCTCATAACTCTAGCAGGTAAGCATAATTATCCCTGTTTTATAGATGAGGAAATGAATTCAGTGGAAATTGGCATCTTAAATAGGTTTGTTTAATTTTAAAATCACCTGGATTCAGCCAGTAGGTTATACTAGTGAGGGTCTATTGTGTTCATATCTTGTTATTTCCTTCTGTGGCTTTATTCTTAACAATGATGAACTTGGTTCTGTAACTAACTTAACCTTTCCCTAGTTAATTCTTACTCATCTTTAAGACTTTCAGTTCAAAGAGCTCCTCCAAGAATCTGTTCCTGTCTTTATCCTCAGATTTCTTTGGATAAATATCCAGAAGAGGGATTGCTGGGTCATATGGTAGTTCTATTTTTAATTTTTTTTCTTTTTTTTAAATATATTTTATTGATTTCTTACAGAGAGGAAGGGAGAGAGATAGAGAGCTAGAAACATCGATGAGAGAGAAACATCGATCAGCTGCCTCCTGCACACCCCCCACTGGGGATGTGCCCGCAACCCAGGTACATGCCCTTGACCGGAATCGAACCTGGGACCTTTTAGTCCGCAGGCCGACGCTCTATCCACTGAGCCAAACCGGTTTTGGCTCTATTTTTAATTTTTTGAGGAGCCTCCATACTGTTTTCCACAGTGGGTACACATATTTACAATTCCACCAACAGTGCCTGTGCGCTCCCTTTTCTCTACATCTTCACCAACACTTGTTTATTGATTTATTGATAATAACCATTCTGGCAGGTGTGAGGTGATCTCTCATTGCAGTTTTAATTTCTATTTCCCTGATCCCATTGTACATTGTAACCTCTGTAATATTTGGCTATATCTTTATATCCAGTGTGACACATAATTCCCTGGTTTTGTATTCTCCACTGAATTGAGTACTTGTGTCTTAGCAACAATAATGTAATATGTGCTCAATAAATATATAATGCATACTTGAATAAGTGAATATGTAGCTCGGTCACAAGATCATAAGGCAAAGATCTCTGACCTCTTAGGAGTTAAAATTTTTACTTGTACATCATTTTATACCAACGGTGCTCAAAATGAACTCTTTGCTCACAGGCCAACTCCTTAATAAGGAGGTAAAGGAATTAAGAATAATCGCTCACTGTGTCTATTGGGCTAAAAAGACAGTGTTGTGTTCTTTTTCCCTCTGATTACCTGGTATTGGAAACACTAGAGCAGACATGTTTGACTTAAAGTATAAGTGTGTTTTTCTTTTTTTGTGTGTGTTTCATTTTTTTCCATCACCATTTATCCCTTCTAATCCCTCTTCCATCTCCACCCTCCTTGCAATCACCACACTAGAGTATAGTTGAAATGCACAGTGACAGAATTTTGAGTGTAGAACACAATGCCCATATGTATGAAATGGCCTTACACACAGGAATAAGTTACATAACAATGTAAGGCAGTACTCACATGTGGGAATTACAAGGTAAGATTATAATTGGGTATATAGGTACTCAGTAATGGATCAATGTGGGGAGAGGCAGTCTTAGTAAAGAATGTTTGGAGGAATAATTTAAGGTTAGCCTTAAAGGGTGTGTTTCATTTAGAAAAGGACATTTCATTCATGAAGAAAAGAGTAAGCCAAACATGGCTGTGGATTAATAGGGTTTTGAAAATAACTTTTTGGACAGAGTAAAAAGCTTTTATAGTGCATCACCCCCCCCCCCCTCCCCCGCGCGCGCACACACACACACATCAAATTAAGATAATGTTATAACTTTTTTTAACTTAATATGTCATGAATATTTTATAGGTCAGTTACGTGACTCTTGACAGCGATACCATTTTGCACATTAATTCTTCACTGATTGAAAAAATATCGGACTATGTTGACTTGAAGTATAATCATTGTATTCTTTTTCTTGTTCTAGATCAACAATAAGGCTGCCACTGGAGAGGAGGTTCCCCGTACCATTATTGTAACTACACGTTCTCAATATGGTTTACCAGAAGATGCCATTGTCTATTGTAACTTCAATCAGTTATATAAAATTGACCCTTCTACTTTGCAAATGTGGGCAAATGTGAGTTTATGTAGATTTGTTATTAATATGTAGACTGGGAAAGATTTGGTATACAGGTCATCTTGCTGAGACTGCCTCCCACCTTCATTCATGAGTGGCTGTGCTCATTTCTGCTTTTTTAAAAAAAATCTATTTCCAGTTACAGTTGGCATGCAATATTATATTATTTCAGGTGTAAAACATAGTAATTAGATGTTTATATACCTTATAAAGTGATTGCCCCAATAAGTTGAGTACTCATCTATTGACTATATTCCTGTGCTGTGATTTACACCCACATGGCTATTTTTGTAACTGGCAATTTGTACTACTTAACCCCTTTCACAATTTTTTCACCCATTCTCCCAACCCCCTCCTATCTGGTGACCATCAGCTTGTTCTTTGTATCTGTGAGTTTGTTTCTGTTTTCATTTATTTTGTTCTTTAGATTCCACATAGAAGTGAAGTCATATGATACTTCTTTCTCTGACTTATTTTACTTAGCATAATACTCTCTAGGTCTAACAATGTTGTCACAAATGGTAAGATTTCATTCCTTTTTAATGGCTGATTAATATTCCATTTTAGATATGTATGGTATCTGTTTCTAATCATCTATTGATGGGCACTTAAGCTGCTTCCATATCTTGGCTATTGTATATAGTGCTGCAGTGAACATAGTGGTACATATATATTTTCAAGTTAGTGTTTTGGATTTCTTCTGATAAATACCCAGAAGTGGAATTGCTGAGTTATATGGTAATTCTATTAAAAATTTTTTAAGACCCTCCATACTATTTTTTATAATGACTGCGCACCAATTTGTAATCCCATCACAGTGCATGAAGGTTTCCATTTCTCCACATCCTTGCCAACACTTGTTGTTAGTTGGTTTATTGATATGGCCATTCTGACAGATATAAGGTGATATCTCATTGTGGTTTTAATTTGCATTTCCCCAATGATTAGTGATGTTGAGCATCTTTTTATGTTTTGTTGGCCATCTGTATGTTCTCTTTGGAGAAATATCTGTTTAGGTCCTTTGCCCAATTTTCAATTGGATTTCTTGTTTTCTTGGTGTTAAGTTGTATGAGTTCCTTACATATTTTAGATATTAACTTCTTTTTTTAAAAAAATATTTTTTATTGATTTTACAGAGCGGAAGGAGAGAGATAGAGAGTCAGAAACATCGATGAGAGAGAAATATCAATTAGAAAAATCAATGATGAGAGAGAATCACTGATTGGCTGTCTCCTGTATGTCCCATATTGGGGATCGAGCCTGCAACCTGGGCACGTGCCCTTGATCGGACTTGAACCTGGGACCCTTCAGTCCACAGGCTGATGCTCTGTCTGCTGAGCCAAATCTGCTAGGGCTAGATATTAACTTCTTATTGGATGTATCATTGGTAAATATCTCTCATTCAGTAGGTTGCATTTTTGTTGATGGTTTCCTTCTCTATGCAAAAATCTTTTAATTTGATGTGGTCCCATTTGTTTATTTTTTTTCCTTTGTTTCCTGTGCCCAAGGAGACAAATTCAAAAACATTGCTACAAGCAGTGTCAATGGGGTTGACCGCATGTGTGTTCCTCTAGGAGTTTTATTGTTTCGGGACTTTAATCCATTTTGAATTTATTGTATCTTGTATAGAAAGTGATCTAGTTTCATTTTTCTGCATGTATCTGTGCAGTGCTCCCCACACCATTTTTTAAGAAACTTTCTTTACCCTGTAAGTATTGCTTAGGCCAGCCGTGGGCAAACTACGGCCCGCGGGCCGGATCCGGCCCGTTTGAAATGAATAAAACTATTGAAAAAATAGACCGTACCCTTTTATGTAATGATGTTTACTTTGAATTTATATTAGTTCACACAAACACTCCATCCATGCTTTTGTTCCAGCCCTCCGGTCCAGTTTAAGAACCCATTGTGGCCCTTGTCAAAAAGTTTGCCCACCCCTGGCTTAGGCTCTGTAGGATGCTTTGGGAAGTAATAGACATTTTAATAATGTTAAATGTTTCTACCCATGAGCATGGTATATGCTTCAGTTTATTTGTCATCTTCAGTACCTTTCTTCAATGACATAGTTTTTCAAGTATTGGTTCTTTTTTGTTGTTGTTAATTCTCACCCGAGGATATCATTTTTCCATTGATTTTTAGAGAGTGAAAGGGAGTGGGAAGAGACAGAGAAACATTGGTGTGAGAGAGACACATTGGATTCGTTGCCTCCCACATGCACCCTAACCAGGGCTGGGCATCGAGCCTGCAGCCAAGGTATGTGCCCTTTGCCTGAATTGAACCCGAGACTTTTCAGTCCGCTGGCCGATGCTACCCTAACCACCTGGGCATCGAGCCTGCAGCCAAGGTATGTGCCCTTTGCCTGAATTGAACCCGAGACTTTTCAGTCCGCTGGCCGATGCTCTATCCACTGAGCCAAATTGGCTAGGGCCCAAGGATAGGTTCTTTACCTCCTAGGTTAAATTTATTCCTAGGCTGTGAAAAAGAAGGATCTCTTACGCTTTGAGACAGCATGGAGGGACCTGGAGAGTATTATGCTAAGTCAGTGGTTCTCAACCTTCTGGCCCTTTAAATACAGTTCCTCATGTTGTGACCCAACCATAAAATTATTTCCGTTGCGACTTCATAACTGTAACGTTGCTACTGTTATGAATCATAATGTAAATATCTGATAAGCAGGATGGTCTTAGGCGACCCCTGTGAAAGGGTCATTTGACTGCCAAAGGGATCGCAACCCACAGGTTGAGAATCGCTGTGCTAAGTGAAGCCAGTCAGAGAAAGACAAATATCACATGATCTCATTCATATGTGGAACCAATGAATAAAATTAACTGATGAACAAAATAGATCCAGAGACATAGAAGCATGGAACAGACTGATGAATCTCAGAGGGAAGGCAGGGTTGGGTGGGTGAGTGGAGAGAGATTAACCAAAGAACTTACATGTGTACTAGAGGCCCGATGCACAAAATTCATGCAAGAGTAGGCCTTCCTTCCCTTGGCTGCTGGTACCAGCTTCCCTCTGGCACCCGGGACCTGGGTTTCCCTTGCAGCTCCTGCTTCCTCCGGAAGGTCATCCGGTCTGATTAGCATATTACGCTTTTATTATTATAGATGTGCATAACCCATGGACACAGACAATAGTGTGGTGAAGGCCTGTGGGTGTGGGGATCCAGGTGCAGGGTGAAGGAGGTCAATGAGGAAAAAATGGGACATCTGTAATAAATATAAATTAAAGATAAAGATAAATTTTAAAAATACAACAGCAAAAAAGATACGAAAATACAAACCCTACCCAGTTTGGCTCAGTGGGTAGAGTGTCTGCTCGCAGACTGAAGGGTCCCGGGTTCGATTCCAGTCAAGGGCATGTACCTTGGTTGCAGGTTCCCTGGCCCTCATTGGGGTGAGTGTGGGGGACAACCAATCAGTGTGTCTCTCTCACATCGATGTTTCTCTCTGTCTCTCCCTCTGCCTTCCACTCTCTCTAAAAATCAATGGGAAACATATCGTCGGGTGAGGATTA
>NW_006283140.1:43835-44185 GCF_000327345.1 Myotis davidii
GCAATTGTAAATGGGATCATCTTCTTAAAGTCTCTTTCTGATAGTTTATTATTGGTGCATGAGAACGCAACTGATTTCTGAATATTAATTTTGTATCCTGCTATTTTACTGAATTCATCAATTCCAGTAATTTTTTGGGGGACTCTTTAGGGATCTCTCTATATAGGATCATCTCATCTGAAAATAATGACAGTTTTACTTCTTCCTTTGCAATTCGGATGCCTTTTTTTCTTTTCTCACTGCTATGGCTAGGTCTTCCAATACTATCCTATATAATAAAAGACTAATATGCAAATCACCTCTCATGCCCTCACAAGATGGCTACCTTTGACCAGGCTGGTAGGGGGGTT
>NW_006283140.1:44236-44522 GCF_000327345.1 Myotis davidii
TCAGTGTGTCTCTCTCACATCGATGTTTCTCTCTGTCTCTCCCTCTCCCTTCCACTCTCTCTAAAAATCAATGGGAAACATATCGTCGGGTGAGGATTAACAAAAAAACAAAACAAAAAATACAACAACAAAAAAATTTATTCCTAGGTATTTTTTATGCAATTGTAAATGGGATCATCTTCTTAAAGTCTCTTTCTGATAGTTTATTATTGGTGCATGAGAACGCAACTGATTTCTGAATATTAATTTTGTATCCTGGGACTTTACAAAATATATCCATTCTAAT
>NW_006283140.1:44778-45315 GCF_000327345.1 Myotis davidii
TTGTATATTGATTTTGTATTCTGCCACTTTACAGTTCTAACAGTTTATTTAGTTCTAACAGTTTATTAGTTCTGACAGTTTTTTTTTTATTGAGTCTTTAGGGTTTTTTATATATAAAATCATGTCATCTGCAAATAAGAATTTCATTTCTTCCTTTCATTTTGTGAATTCCCCCTTTTTCCTTCCTTGACTAATTGCTCTAGTTGGGATTTCCAGACTATGTTGAATAAAAATGGTGAAACTGGGCATCCTTGTCTTGTTCTTGATCTTAAAGAAAAAGCTTTCAGCTTTTTACCGCAATTCCAGTAATTTTTTGGGGGACTCTTTAGGGATCTCTCTATATAGGATCATCTCATCTGAAAATAATGACAGTTTTACTTCTTCCCCAATGTGAGTGCTTTTTATTTCTTCTTCTTGTCTGGTTGCTGTGGTGAGGACTTCCAGTACTATGTTTCTTATCATTTGTGCCCTGGTAATCAATGAGCAGCAATCATCCAAAGTGATAAAAAAAAAAAAAAAAAAAAAAAAAAGGGGGGG
>NW_006283140.1:45337-50662 GCF_000327345.1 Myotis davidii
TGTCCCCTGGTGGTCATTGCGCTCCCACAGGGGGAGTGCCTCTCAGCCAGAAGCCAGGCTCACGGCTGGTGAGCGCAGCAGCAGTGGCAGGAGCCTCTCCTGCCTCCGCAGCAGTCAGACGTCCGCCGAGGACTCCTGGACTGCAAGAGGTTGCAGGCCGGGCTGAGGGACCTCCCCCCCTCCCCCCGAGTGCACGAATTTCGTGCACTGGGCCTCTAGTATTGAATAAAAATGGTGAAACTGGGCATCCTTGTCTTGTTCTTGATCTTAAAGAAAAAGCTTTCAGCTTTTTACCATCGAGTATGATGTTATCTGTGGCTTTGTCATATATGGCCTTTGTTATGTTGAAGAATGTTCAGTCTATTCCCACCTTGTATATATTGATATGATCATATATTTCTTATCTTTAATTATTTTATGTGTTGTGTCACAATTGATTTGTAGTATTGAACCAACTTTGTGTACTGGGAACAAATCCCACTTGATTATGGACTCTGATCTTTTTAATGGATCATTGAATTCAGTTGCTAATATTCTGTCAAAGATTTTTACATCTATGTTCATCAGGGATATTGGCCCATAATTTTCTTTCTTTCTTTTTTTTTTTGTAGTGTCTTTGTCTGATTTTGATATTAGAGTAATGCTGGCCTTGTAAAATTTGGGGAGAACCATTCCTTCTCTGTAATAGTTTGAGAAGCATAGGTGTTAAGAAATGTTTAGTAAAATTTACATCCAAAGTCATTTGGTCCAGGGTTTTGTTTGCTGGGAGTGTTTTGATACTGACTTCATTTTGTTAGTAGTTACTGTTATGCTCAGATTTTGTTTCTTCTGGATTCAGACTTGGAAGATTGTATGTTTCTAGGAATATATCCATTTCTTCCAGGTTATCCAATTTGTTAGCATCTATATATATAAAATCCTAAGTGACTGTCTTGACTGTTCAACCGGTAGCAATGACATGCACTGACCACCAGGGGGCAGACGCTCAACGCACAAGCATGGAAACATGGAATAGACTGATGAATCTCAGGTGGGAGGAGGGAGGGCGGAGGGCAGGAAGAGATTATCCAAAGATCTTACATGCATACTAGAGGCCCAGTGCACGAATTCCCTCAGCCTGGCCTGCGGGAATCAGTCCAATATCCCCCGAGGGGTCCCGGATTGTGAGAGGGTGTAGGCCAGGCTGAGGGACCCCACTGGTGCACTGGGCCTCTAGTATTCTTATAATCCTTTGCATTTCTGTAGTGTCACTTCTCTTTTAAATCTTTTTTTTAACTGTTTATTCTAAGTCACACTTTTTTTTAAATAAGGTTTTTTAAAATTGATTTTTAGAGAGAGAGAGAGAGTAAGAGAGAGGAATTGATATATATAGAAACATCAATGAGAGAGGAACATCATGGATTGGCTGCCTCCTGTAGGCCCCCTACTGAGGATTGAGCCCACAACCCAGGCATGTGCCCTGAGCAGGAATCAGACCAGCAAACTCTTTGTTCCTAGGTCGATTCTCAGCTGCTGAGCCACACCTGCCAGGCTTGTCATGCTTTTTATTGTAAAATAAAACACAAGTACAGGAAACCACACAAAACAAATATATAGGCTGGTGAATTATTACGAGGCAAACATCCTTGTAGTCACCACCCAGGTCAACAATTAGAACGCTGCTAGCCAGTGTAGAAGTCTTTCCATGTGCCCCACCCAATCACAACCCTCTGTCAACCTCCCAAAAGTAACCATTTCACCTGGCTTTTATATCATCACTTTTGCTAGTTTCTTTTTTTTTCTTTATTGATTAAGGTATATGTGTCCTTATCCCCCCATTGCCTCCCCACCCCTCCACTCATGCCCTCACCCCCTGGTGTCCGTGTCCACTGGTTATGTCTTGTTGTGTCTCTCCCCACCTACCCCCACCCTCCCCTACCTTCCCTCTGAGGTTTGATGGTCTGATCGATGCTGCTAGTTTCTTTACAGTTTATCTCCCTTGTGCATCTTGCCCATTTATTTGGTTCTTCCCTTTTTTTTGATGAGTCTGTTTAAAGGTATATCCATCTTTTTATCTTTTCAAAGAACCTGCTTTTGGTTTTGCCGATCCTATTTTTGTTTTTGTTTTTTTTTACTGTATTTTGTTTATTTCCTCTTTGATCTTTATTATTTTCTTCCGTTACCCACTGTGGCCTCTGTTCTTTTTCTGGGTTTGGTAGGTGTAAGGTTAGATTGTTTATTTGAGTTTTTTGTTTTGTTTCTTGAGGTAGGCCTGTATTTCTGTGAATTTACCTCATACAATTGTTTTGGCTGTGTCCCATAGATTTGGGGTTTTCGTGTTTTCATTTTCATTTGACTAGAGGTATTTTCTGATTTCCTCCTTGATCTCATTGTTAATCCAATCATTGTTTAGTAGCATGTTATTTAGCCTTGTGTGTTTTTCAGTTTTCTTCTTGCAATTGATTTCTAGTTTCATACTGTTGTGATCACAGAAGATGCTTGAGATGATTTAAATCTTCTTAAATGTATTGAGACATTTTTATGACCTAACATAAAAGGTCATTCTAGGTCTGTCCTAGAATGTGTTCCATGTTCACTTCAAAAGAATATGCAGGGTGTTCCCCAAAAATGTATATACACTTTTTTAACAGCTGATAGCTCAGTTTTGAAAAATGAAATGTATTTTTAATTAACACTGTCTTTATAATTATTCATACACTTTTGGGGACACCCTGTATATTCTATTGCTTCTGGGTAAAATGTCCTAAAAATAACAGTTATGTTCATCTGGTCTAATGTGTCATTTTCTGTCCGCATGGTTTATCCATTGATGTGTTAAAGTCCCCTACTAATGCCATATTACTGTCAATCTTTCTATTTCCATCAATGTTTGCTTTATATATTTAGGTCCTCTACATTGGGTGCACAGATGTTTATGAGAGTTCTGTCCTGTTGTTGGGTTGATAAGTTTATCATTATGAAACACCTTTCTTTGTGTCTTATTTATTACATTCCTTGTTTTAAAGTCTATTTTGTCTGCTATAAGTATTGTTATCACAGCTTTTTTCATTTCAATTTACATGAATTATTTTTTCCATCCCTTCACTTTTTTTTTAGTACTCCTCACTTGAGGACATGCTTTTATTGGTTTTTACAGAGAGAGAGGAAGGGAGAGGGAAGAAGGGAGGGAGGGGGGTGGGATAGAGAGAGAAAGACATTGATGTGAGAGTGAAACATTGATTGGTTGCCTCCTGCACACTCTGTATTGGGGATTGAGCCTGCAACCTGGGCATGTGCCCTCCCTGGGAATTGAATCAGCAACCTTTTATTGCACAGGATGATGCCCAACCAGCTGAGCCACACCAGCCAGGGCCATCTCTTTATTTTTAATCTGTGTGTCTTTCAATCTGAAATGTGGGTCTCTTTTGGGGAACATATATACAGGTCTTGTTTTTTTACTCAGCCACCCTATGTCTTTTTTAATATATTTTATTGATTTTTTACAGAGAGGAAGGGAGAGGGATAGTTAGAAACATCAATGAGAGAGAAACATCGACCAGCTGCCTCCTGCACACCCCCTACTGGGGATGTGCCTGCAACCAAGGTACATGCCCTTGACTGGAATCGAACCTGGGACCTTTCAGTCTGCAGGCCGACGCTCTATTCACTGAGCCAAACCGGTTAGGGCCACCCTATGTCTTTTGATTGGATCATTTATCTATTTACATATAAAGTAATTATTGGCAAGTATTTGGTAGTTGTCATTTTATTGTCTTCATTTTTAAAAAAAAATATATTTTATTGATTTTTTACAGAGAGGAAGGGAGAGGGATAGAGAGTTAGAAACATCGATGAGAGAGAAACATCGATCAGCTGCCTCCTGCACACTCCCCACTGGGGGTGTGCCCACAACCAAGGTACATATCCTTGACCGGAATCGAACCTGGGACCCTTGAGTCCGCAGGCCGATCGTCTATCCACTGAGCCAAACCGGTCAGGGCTGTCTTCATTTTTGAGTTGCAGTTTACATTCAATATTATGTTAAACAATCATGTACTTTTACAGAGTGATCATAATTATTGCAATTTTTAAAAATATATATTTTTATTTCAGAGAGGAATGGAGAGAGAGAGTGAGATAGAAACATTAGTGATGAGAGAGAATCATTGATTGGCTGCCTCCCGCATGGCCCCCACTGGGGATCGAACCTGCAACCCAGGCATGTGCCCTTGACTGGAATCGAACTCAGGATCTTTCAATCCACAGGCTGATGCTCTATCTACTGAGCTAAACTGGCTAGGGCAATTATTGCAATATTATTGACTGTATTCCCTATGCTGTAATTTACTTCTTTGTGACTATTCTGTAACTACCAATTTGTACTTCTTAATCCCTTCACCTTTTTCCACCTAGTCCCCTCTGTTCTCTGCGTCTAGGTCTGTTCTTTTGTTCTTTAGATTCCACATATAAGTGAAATTATATGGTATTTGTCTTTCTTTGACAGACTTATTTCACTTAGTATAATATGCTCTAGGTCCATCGATGCTGTTGTAAGTGGTATATTGTTTTTGGATTGTTCTTGTAATTCTTCTCTGTTCTTTATTCTCCTGCTCTCTTTGATGTTGACTTTATTATTATTATTTTTTAGTATTTTTATTGATTTCAGAGAGGAAGGGAGAGGGAGAGAGAGAGAAACGTCAGTGATGAGAGAGAATCATTGATCAGCTGCCTCCTGCACACCCCCTGCTGGAGATCGAGTCCACAACCTGGGCATGTGCCCTTGACCAGAATTGAACCTGAGACCCTTCAGTCTGCAGGCTGATGCTCTATCCATTGAGCCAAATCGGCTAGGGCGATGTTGATGACTTTATATAGTTTATGTTTGGATTCCTTTCTCTTATTTTTTTTTATCTTAGAGATTTTTGGTTTGTGGTTACCATGTGCTTGATCTATAGCAAGCTGTGTTTATAGCAGTCTATTTTAAGTTGATGGTTGGGTAATTTAATTCCCAACACATTGTAAATTCACTGCAATTTTTACTTACCTCTTCCACTTTTTATGCTTTTGTCATTTTTTTTTTACTTTTTTTTGTATGTGTGTGTTTATGTGTATCTTAATTTGTTGTAATTACACGTGATCTTTCTTCTTTTGTCTTTTAACCTTGGTACTAACTTGGTTAATGCATTGCTTTTACTAAGGGTTTGCCTTTGTCAGTAAAATTTTTTTCTTTTTTATATATATTTTTAAAATATATTTTATTGATTTTTACAGAGAGGAAGGGAGAGAGAGATTGAGAGTTAGAAACATCGATGAGAGAGAAACATCGATCAGCTGCCTTCTTCTGGG
>NW_006283140.1:50926-62512 GCF_000327345.1 Myotis davidii
TAATTCCTTCACCTAATTTCACCCATCTTCCCAATCCCCTTCCCTCTGACAGCTGTCAATCTATTCTCTTTTATTATGAGTCTGTTTCTATTTTGTTTTAGTTTATTTTATTCATTAGATTCCACATATAAGTGAAATAATATGGTATTTGTCTCTCTTTGGCTTATTTCACTTACATAATACTCCCCAGGTCCATCCATGCTGTTATGAAAGGTAAGATTTCCTTCCTTTTTTTATGTCTGAGTAGTATTTCATTGTGTAAATGTACCACAGCTTTTTTAGCCACTCATCTACTGATGGACACTTAGGCTGCTTCCAAATCTTGGCTATTGTAAATAATGCTGCAGTGAACATAGAGCTGCATATATTCTTTTGCAATAGTGTTTTGGGTCTCTTCGGATATATTCCCAGAGAACCCATCTCTGCAGGGGGAACCTTTGCAGCTGAAATATCCACCTGAATCTCAGCTGCTGCCTATGGAAGCAGGGCCAACCCTTTTCGTGTCTCTGCCCTTCCTACCAGTCTCACTGTGACTTCTTCTTCTGTAAATCCTCGGTTATAAGGTTCAGCTAGTCTCCAGTTGGTTATTCAGGTTGATTGTTCTATATTTTATTTGTAATTCCAGTTTGGTTCTGGGAGGCGGTTAGTGTAACATCCACTTACATCTTGGATCATTCTCTTTTCATCACTTTGAATATTTTGTGCCAGTGTCTTCTGGCCTGCAAAGTTTCTGTGGAAAAATCAGTTGAAAGTCTTATGGGAGCTCTCTTGTAGGTTATTAACTGATTTCCTCTTGCTACTTTTAAGGTTCTCTCTTTATCTTTAACACTCATTTTGGCCCCTTCCCTGTGTTTGTTTTTATGTATGAGATCAATCTGTTCTGTCTCCTGATATTGACAGAGTGGCCTTATATAGAAAGTGTCTTGTAGGGCTCAGTTGCGCAGTCTCTCTAATCACCTGAGTTTGGCCCTCCAGGGGTATCCCCTGTGTGTGGGTTGTGTGTTCCCTCTTGTTGTAGTTATGCTTCAATTGGTGCTGGCATATCAATAGGTGGAATTGACCCTCACTCAGGCTGGCTGACTGTGAGGGCTAGCCGTGCCTACTGTGGTTGAGCTGTTGTGTGGGGACTGACTCTTGAGAGTGGGAGTCGCTTTTGCAGGAGTCTTATTCTAGCTGAGTCTGCCCTTTGGGTGTTTTGGTTCTAGAGTTGGTTGGGTGGGAATTTGATGGCATTCTGAAGCAGGACACTGGGCATGTTGGTTACTGGAGACTCTTGGGAGGGGCTCTGGTTCAGGCCAAGGATGGCTGCCGTCGTGCAGGGTTTCAGGCTGCTTGGCAGAAGTTACAATATATGCTGTTTGTATGGTTAAAATTTTTAGTTTTGCAGTCCATACTCTCTGTCACCTCTGTTCATCTTTGCCGTTAGATCAGGAAAACACCATAAATGGTTATATAAATGGATGAACGTAGGTATGTTCCAGTAAAATTTGATTGACAAAAAATAGGCAACATGTAAGATTTGGCTTACAGACTGTAGTTTGTCAGCCCATGGTCTAAACCAGGGGTGGGGAACGTGCAGGCCATAAAAGGCTTTTGCGCAGTCATTTGGTCTAGCCCTGCCAAGGCATTAGGGGGTGAGTTAATTAAATGTTTCATGAAATATAGCAAGCTAATTTTAAGTTGATAATTTTGTATGGCCTGCAGATGATGTTATAAATATCCAAATGGCCTTTGGCAGAAAAAAAGTCCCCCACCCCTGGTCTAAACAAATAGCAACCGTCATGCTTATTCACCCATGTTTAACATTCTTGCAATATTGTAGAGATATAACCAGGAAGGATTTAGTTTATGCCATTACCTTTTAGTCAGTTCATAAGACCAGTTTGCATAAGGAGGATCTCTGAAGGTTCTATCCTTTGGTATCCAAATTTGTTTTTTTCCCCCCATTTTTTTGTTGATTCTCATCCAAGGATATTATAAGGGAGAGGGAGAGACAGAGAAAAACATTGATGTGAGAGAGACACATCGGTTGGTTGCCTCCTGCACACTCCCCGACAGGGTTGAGGGTCAAGCCTGCAAGCAAGTTATGTGCCCTTGACCAGAATCGAACCCAGGACCCTTCAGTCTGCAGCTGATGTTTTATCCACTGAGTCAAACCAGCTAGGGCATTTTATTTTATTTTTTTAAAAAATTAATAATAGAGGGAGAGAGGGGGACAGGGAGAGAGAGGAGAGAGAGATAGAGATACTGATTTGTTGTTCTGCTTATTTATGCATTCATTAGTTGATTCTTATATGTGCTCTAACTGGGGATGGAGCCCACAACCTTGGCATATTGGACAACGTTCTAACCACCTGAGCTACTCGACCAGGGCCTTCCATAATTGTTCTTATTCCATAGAGCTAAAATGGAGATGATTCTTGGTTGCTTTCTTTTCTGATTAATATCTGTTTTTTTTTCCCCTTTTGAGAGGGGAGGGTGGAGGAGAAGAGGAAGCAGATGAGTACAGGTTTACTATCCCTTAATCTTTACTTCCCAATATTGAAAAAAATCTGATAACTAATAAGTGTTGTCATGTTTGTGGTTAATGTATTTGGCTGCACATTTACCTGAACTATTTATGGTCTCTTACTCCATTTAGTGTGAATATTCTGACATCTCGATGCAGAGATGCTAATGTGTTTATTTACAGGAAGTTGCTGCTGAGACTCTAATGTACATGCATGTACACTTTTTAAAAATTTGAAATACTCGGAATTCTGAAACTCATCTCTTCCTATGGCTTTCAGAGAGGGGATGGTGAACTAGTAACGTACATTGAGTAGATGTAGATTTAAATCGGGCATTCGCAAATTGGCCTGTGGGTCAAATTCAGCCCACTGCCTGCTTTTGTAAATAAAATTTTATTGACACACAGCCATATCTACTTGTTTACATATTGTCTGTGGCTGCCTTCCAGTGACAAGGGAGAACTGAGCCTAAAGTTAGGACAGAGTCTATGTGGTTGCAAAGTCCAAAAATCTTGCTCTCTGGACCTTTACAAAAAGTCTACTGACATCTGATCTAGATTAGGTAAATAAAGTTAGGCAAGTGTGAACTAACTGTTGTGTCATGGTGGGAGATTTAAAATTTGATGTGGAAAATTGCTATCTCCTCTACAAAATCACTGCCTGAGATTTTGCAAGTTAGTATCTTGTTTTGTATCTTCTTACATCAGTTTGTTTCGTTAACTCTCTTTGGGGACAGTTTAGCAGACTAGAAACCTACAGTTCAGTTGATCTAACTCATCTATGTGAAGGAAAGACTTATAAGTTCACAGTAGGCTGCTATCTGGGTGAAAAGGGTAGAATTATTAGAACTCTAATAATTAGAATTATTAGAACATGTGGTTGAATTATTAGAACTCTATAGGAACCTTTCTGGAGAAGGGCAGAGCTGCTATTAATAATTACCATTTTCCCTATTTTAGATTCTGAAGCGTGTTCCCAATAGTGTGCTGTGGCTGTTGCGTTTTCCAGCAGTAGGAGAACCTAATATTCAACAGTATGCACAAAACATGGGTCTTCCCCAGAACCGTATAATTTTTTCACCTGTTGCTCCTAAAGAAGAACATGTCAGGAGAGGCCAGCTGGCTGATGTCTGCCTGGACACTCCACTCTGTAATGGGCACACCACAGGAATGGATGTCCTGTGGGCTGGGACACCGATGGTGACTATGCCAGGTAAACTACTGATAAATCATTGGAATCTTGTTCTTTTTAGAATCCCTTTTATGGAAGATAATTCCAGGTGGAATTATGTATAGTAGAAGCAACATTTAGGGGAGGATGATTAAAAAAAACAAGATTTGTTCTGAGCACTTATCTCTATTCTCATCTGCGTAGTGTGGGTACTTAACATAAATAACATTAATAACCACATGCTAGTTGCATTCTTGTGAGTAATTGTCATCTTTCTTATTACAGGAGAGACTCTTGCTTCTCGAGTTGCGGCTTCCCAGCTCACTTGTTTAGGTTGTCTTGAGCTTATTGCTAAAAATAGACAGGAATATGAAGACATAGCTGTGAAACTGGGAACTGATCTAGAATAGTAAGTAAACTTTTCCATGAATAAATCATTATAAAGTGAAGGGAATCAGGAAACTTTAGAGAGAATATAGGTGCTATAAAATGAAATAATAAAATAAGGGTAATATAAAATAGGTGTATTAGTTGTATTATCTCTGAATGGGAGAACTTTCTAAACTTTCATAAATGAAGTGGTTGATAGGTTTTACTATGCAAAGAGTAAATGGCTGAATGAAAGTAAGTAAAAAAAAAAGTAAAAGACAAATAAGAGGAAAAATCTTTGTTTTTTATGTCAAATATTAATAGTCTGGCTATATAAAGATTGAAGCACATTTACATTTTAAGTCCCTTAATAGGAACATAAACAAGGAACTGACCAGACAACTCACTGAAGTAGAAATAAAATGGTCAATAAGACAAAGTTTCACCCTCCATAGTAGAAATATAAATTAAAATAACATTGAGGCATAACCATTTGCCTATAAAACGAGACCTTTTTTTAAAACCTTACTCTATTTTCTTTTTTTAAAACATATATTTTTATTGATTTTGGAGAGGGAGGGAGGGAGAGAGGTTGAGAGAGAGAGAGAGAGAGAGAGAGAGAGAAACATCAATGATGAGAGAGGATCATTGATCGGCTGCTTCCTGCATATGCTGCTTACTGGGGATTGTGCCTGTAACCCAGGGATGTGCCCTTGAACAGAATGGATCCTGTGACCCTAGTCTACAGGCCGACACTCTATCCACTGAGGCAAACTGGCTAGGGCTAAAACAAAAGATTTTTAAAACATTTTTACTGATTTCAGAGAGGAAGGGAGAGGAAGAGAGAGAGAGAAACATCAATGATGAGGAGAATCATTGATCAGCTGCCTCCTGCATACCCCACACTGGGGATCAATGCTGCAGGCTGGGCATGTGCCCTGACCAGGAATTGAACCACGGCCTGGTTCATAGGTCGATGCTCAACCACTGAGCCATACTGGTGGGGCAAAACAAAAGATTTTTTATATGATACCCAAGATGAGGGAGTATTGAGGTGCTGGCCTTTTCATACATTGGTGAGTAAATTGGTATAACCCTTCCTCAAAGTTATAAGATCCTTAAAAACACACACACACACACACACACACAGAGCTTTGACCCTAATAATGCCACATCTTCACTGCAGCATAAGAAAAACACAGAAACCATAACTTAAATGCCCCAAATAGGTGGGAATTAGAGAAGTGATGCTTAAATGATTCTTTATCCATACAAGAAAAAGTGTTTATCTGTTAACTGTGCTTTTTCTTTGTGCATTATGGAATATTTTTTTTTCTTTGTATTTTTCAAAAAAGTAGCATTATATGGAAGTTTAAAGAAGCAACCTCTTTGAGTCAGATTGCCTGGATTTGAATCCAGGCTCTCCCACTTTACAAGCTTGTGACTTTAGGCAAATTAGTTTCTATGTGCCTTGATTTTCCCATCTGCAAAACAGGGATGACTGATAGTACTTACTTTGAAGAGATGTTGTGACAATTAAAAAAAATGTGTTCTGGCCCGGCCAGCATGGCTCAGTGGTTGAGCGACAACCTATGAACCAGGAGGTCATGGTTTGATTCCTGGTTGGGGCACATGCCCGGGTTTCAAGTTCGATCCCCACTGTAGGGCGTGCAGGAGGCAGCTGATCAATGATTCTCTCTCATCATTGATGTTTTTATCTCTCTCCCTTTTCCTTCTCTGAAATCAATAAATATATTTTTAAAAAGGTGTTCTGTGTAAAACACAACAGTTCTTGGTATATAGTAAGCATTCAACAGAGATTAAATTTTCTCCATTGAATATCATGTACATCTAAGGAAAATGAGTGAAAAATTTTAGCCCTGGCATTTAAAAAAATTAATATTCATGTCCATCATCTCAGAGATAACTACAGCAAATAATGTAGTGTCTTTTTTTTTTTTTTTTTTTTTACTCTTTGGAACTTAGTTGATTTCATAAAGTGTTTTATAATGAAAACTATTAATTTTATAATGAATACTTATACACCTGGCATCTAGACTCCACCACTAAATTTATTATGCTTGCTGTCTGTCCATCTGTTTATTTCTCTAGCATCTAGCAATCCATCTTATTTGATACATTTTGAAGTAAATTGCCAGATATCAGTACTCTTCTCCCTAAATACTTTAGATGTGGACATCATTAATTAGAGTTCAATGTTTCTTATTTTTTCTTTTTCTTAAATATTTGTATTTATTTCAGAGAGGAAGGGAGAGGGATATATATAGAGAGAAACAGCAATGATAGAGAATCATTGACTGGCTGCCTCCTGCACGCCCCACACTGGAAATTGAGCCTGCAACCCGGGCATGCGCCCTGACTGGGAATCGAACTGAGACCTCCTGGTTCCTAGGTTGACACTGAACCACTGAGTCAAGCCAGCTGGGCCTGTTGGTTTTTTCAATTATGGTTTATATTTAGTATTATGTATGTGCCTTTATTGTAAATGGTGCTTCAGTGAACATCTTTGCATGACCAGGTGTGCCTGCATCTCTGATTAATTTCTTTTGAATAGATTTTAAAGTGTTTCTGATTGCCAGAGGTAATGAACATTTAAAGTTCTTAATGTACACATTACTAACCAGTGGTATGTAGGAATAGACATGTGTCATTTTAAAGGTGAAAATGAGATGGAATGGAGAAAGCATGGTATCTTGGATATACTTGTTTAAGAACTAATTTTTTTTTTAGAGGATGTGAATTTGATATAAGTGTTAGCATAATGTTAACACTTTCCCTTTTTTAGCACTGAGGGAAGGTGAAGTTTCATCCTGTGTTTTATCAAAGATGACTGGGTATTTAGGGGGAGGCTAGTTCTAAGTTCCTGCTCTGTTTGTAAACTTGGCTCCCTTTCTCTCTCTCTTTTTAAATTAGCCTGAAGAAAATTCGTGGCAAAGTCTGGAAGCAGAGAATATCTAGCCCTCTGTTCAACACCAAACAATACACAATGGAACTAGAGCGGCTCTATCTACAGATGTGGGAGCATTATGCAGCTGGCAACAAACCTGATCACATGATTAAGCCTGTCGAAGTCACTGAATCAGCCTAAATAAAGACTCTCCACAGGAGGAATACCCCTCTACCTGAGCCTCAACCTTCAGGGGAAAGGGAACTAGATAATGTACTTTTTACTTATCTGTATAGTGTCATATTACAGATGGGTGACAAATAATGATAATAGAATAGCACAGCCAAGGTTGCTTGGTGCATGATAAGAAGAGACATAAGAGATGGGAAACTGCTGTTCTACAAGGAATCTCCATAGAATTTGGCAGCAATCAGGTGGTACATAGATCTTGATGGAAGGTCTGCTCTCCCTTGGTCTTCCATGGGATGGTTAGTAGAGGAGAGATCTAGATTGTCTAGCCGTTTTGTGATTCCATTGCTTGATTGAGTCTTCTGAATTAATTTTTTCTTTATATTTTGGGTATTGGAGCTTTTAAAAATGTTTGGTTTCAGGTGATTTTATTCATGTGAAGTGTATATGATTCTCTTGAGATAAGGTTTTAAACTAAAATGTTGCTCCTTGTTTTAGTTTCTCAACTCTACAGATTAATGGGAACTTTGCTGGTGTAGTCTTTTTATAGGTTTTATAAACCACTTAAGCCTATATCAGTCGTTTGAGTGTCTGACCTAATGAATGGAGCTATCAGTGCTTTTTCGATTTAGATCATGATTCAGAATTTTTTTTCTGGTCCATTTCCTTCCCCTCCCCCTACTTTAAAATTTCTCCTGTAAATCAACTAACAAAACCAAGTCTGTTTCAAAGCATCCCAGAGTGTTTCTCTAAAACACATCATCTAGTGCCAAATGAGACTTCTTAGGAATGATTATTAATTATGAAGGGCACAGTTGTGATACTGTCATTGATGACAATATTGATTTTTGGCCTAGTTTTCATCTATTTCATCAGTGTTTTACCTTTGACTGCCCCTCTATGCTGCTTCCCGAAGTAATAGTGTGTGATAAGATTTTTACCTTCCTTTTCTAAGGTTTGCTTTTTTTTTAAGTGAGTCCTGTTCTTCCTATTTCTGTCAGCAGAAATGAAATCCCAGGTAAGTATAAGTATTCAAATATTTGATCACTAAGTAAAAGTTATTGCGAATATATTAGATAAATTTCATCAAAAACATGTTATGGGTGAAAAGCTCTGAAGGACCAGCTATGTATGTGAATAATTATTTTTCAAATCATCTAGGGTATTATATAATAACTGTCTTCTGGACTTGGTCTTGAAGTCTCCGTGGATTCAGCCATAGTAGCAAACTGTACTGCTATTTGGTTTGGAGTTACAAATTAGACTTTAGGCCATCTGGAGCTTGAGTTCTTGGTATTAAAAACCATAGGAATAAAATTATTGAATTTCAACAAGTGATTGAGGACTTGAGGCTTAAACAAACCAACATATGAATATATGTTTTGTCTTGCTATACTGCACTTATGCTATTCAGTAACAGTAACAGATAATTTTTTGTCTGCTAGTAGTGTTCTAGATTATAGTGTCTTTTCAAAGCACTAAGGCAGTGTACCTATTCTGTAGTTGCAGCTGATGCCTGAATGTATCCTAGCTGACAAATTATTGATTAATAAGAACTTGAATTTCTGAAAGTCTGTTAACCAAAATCTGAGCAGGAGTCTCAAATATAATTTTTAGTCAGAATTACATGTGAATGAACTGTGTATCTTTTAACAATGTAAATCAAGGAACATCAGTTTAGGGACTTCTTAATTTATTTTTTACATGATGGAAATATTAAAGGTTGCCAGCATGGTTGCAGATAAACTGATGTTTGAATTTCACCAAACTACTTAATGTGGAATAAGATGATAGACTTCTAGTGCCCTCAAGGTTGTGACCTTACAGTCATTTTACATAGCACATCATTTCTCCTATAGGGATGAACTTTTTCCTGGCACGAAAGTAGCCGCTCTGGTTAAAGCTTTGCTTATTGTAACAGGCTTTGGTTTCCAGGTAATATGCCTATGGGAGACTTAATTATGAATAGAGATATAGAGATCACTGGAAACAAATTGTTTTTTTCTATTATGCTCTGCTTTATCAAAAAAGTAAAACATTTAAATTGTGCTACAGAAATCAGGTGTTGTCTTGTGATCTTTAAAATAATTAATAAATGAATGATTTGTCCTTAATATGGCTGATGTAGTTTGTGTTCTGTTAGATTGAGTGTTGGACAGAATAATTTGGTCATCCAATGATGAAACCTACATTTGAACAGCTCCAAACAAAGGACCAGATCTCCCTTGGGCAGCTATGATATTAAGGATTATTTTGTTTTCTAGCCAAATGTGATGGAGGGGTGGGGTTGGCATATGATCCTTTAAGATGACAAAGCCCGCATCTCCCAGCACACCCATTCATGTTTGTTGCTGTTTTTCTTAGGACTGCTGTGGCTTCGCTACACTTGTGGTCTCATTCTTTATGTGGACTTTTCCTTCCTGCTCTGAAGGGTGGTACGAGGGAGGGACCAAAACAAATAGCAATGCATTAGGGACCAGAACACGATGCTTAGCTGCCTGCTTTCTCAGAAATATAAATGAGAATCTTTTTCAATAAAATTTCAGGTAATTTACCTCATAACTTTTGTGGGTTGTGACCCTCAAAGCCCTAATGTGGATTAGTTTGTTTCCTAAAAGATAGTGAGGGAAGAAGCCTACTCATAAAAGTTCTCTTTCCCACGCTTTTCTATTTCTTAGAAATGTGCATCAGTTATTAAAGGAAGTGCTTGTGCACCTTGAATAAACTTGTGTAACTTAACACTTGATTCCAATTCTAACCCACTTGTCACCTTGAAGCATACGGCTCTTAATATTAACTACAGCTAACATTCAACTACAGCTAACATTCAGGTTCTTCGCCCAGACCTCTGAGGCGCACACAGTTCCATAACCCCACCCCCATTTTAAAAGGAGAGGCTTGTAAAGCGGTAAACTTAAAGTTTGTTATAGAGATAAAACTATAATGATAAATGTCTTTTATCCAATTCCCTATCTACTCAAAGTACCTTTATAGACAGAGATGAGCAAAAGTAGGTTTGCAATTGTGAGTACTCAAAATTGTTTATTGTATTATTTATTAATTATTGTATTTTCATATGAACAACTGTAAACCTACTTTGCCCATCCTTGTATGTAGACAGTTTGGTGTTTAAGAGTTTCGGTTTTGGAATTAGTACTTCTGGAGCTTAATCCCAGCTCTGCCACTTTCTAGCCATGTATATGACCGCTGTTAAGTGAGTGCCAGCATTGCCTACTTTTTAAAGTGTTGTAAGGATTAGATTTACATGAAACAATTGGAACAGTGCCTCGCATGAAATAAACTTAGTGTTATTAATATATTTACATGCAGGGACGTGTTATTTGTATTTGCCAAATGGTTAAATTATGATATGTATAAAGAAATGGGCACAATCTAGAAAGCATATATTTTGCCCCGTTTTCCTCCGTGTGTTTGGAGTGAGTGCCAAAAAGCTTCAAGTAACCAACCCCTTTTTATCTCCCTGGTTCGAAGGGTTTTGGAAGCAAACGTCCATGTTGCCAAGCACTGTCGGGTTGCTGCTTTGCTCTTATCTAGGGGCCTAGGGGCCCTCCCCCCAGCTCGGAGTATTTTGGAGGGCAGGCAAATAGCCTTAGAGGTTTGGGCAGTTAAAGTAAGGAACGAACAGGCAACAGAGCTCGCTTATCTAAGTCCTCACAAGGATGGAACTTTGGAAGATTCAGCTCAGTTTTTTTCCGGTCACCCAAAAAGTTAATTTAGGGATTGCTAAACTATGAACTCCGCAGGAAATGATGCTCTCAGGACAGATAAGCAATACCCCGTGGAAGTGATTTGATTCTAGAAGCACTACGGCCGGGCGCCAAATTTCAGTTCATACCGCGAAGTTTAAATCTGCCTCACAACCAAGCTGTGATAGGTGGACACAGGGAGGGCTGTGATAGGTGGACACAGGGAGGGCTGTGATAGGTGGACACAGAGAGGGCGGGAACACTTCAGGGCTTACTTTCTGCTGAGCCTGGACTCTATAAAAGCTGGTGCGCACCTGCCGGTGAACCTCGTAGTTGGTCTGGATCTCGTCTACCAACCGAGGTGGGAGCTGAGCGGCATTCAGCCACTCCAGAGGCAACAGAAGCAGGTAGGTGATGGAAGGGGCTGAGGTGGGTACTGAAGTGGGCACAGTTTTGAAAGCTCATCCTCGTTGAGCAGACTTAATTCAGGACACTGTACACCCTGGATACTTATTGTCCATGAACCTTGGGACTGAGATTCTGCTAAAATATTTTGCCTGTTTCCACTTTTCAAAAAGGACTTTTCAGCAAAAAGGATTTTTTTGTTTTGTTAGTGATATTAACTGCTAAATCAAAGATGGGGGATGGGAGTGGGGCATGGAGGTTGCAGTGGGAGTATGAGGGAGTTGAGGTTAGGGAGGTGGCATGAGTTTGGGGAGGGTTTAGGGCTGAT
>NW_006283140.1:62723-63534 GCF_000327345.1 Myotis davidii
AGAAGAGGCGGGTGGGGAGGGTTGAGTAGAGGAATTAAGGCCTGATTGACGGGAGGCAGGAAGCGGGTGTAGGCCTGCTGGAATAAGACATCTGAGGAGAAGCCAGAGTAGGGGGGCGGTGAGTAAAGGAGTGGAAGCCTGATTGGTTGAAGGCAGGACGTGGGAGTGGGGGAGGGGGTGTAGACCTGCCGGAATAAGACATCCTGAGAGGAGGGAATGGGGGGTGGGTGTTCATGCAAGAAGTAATTTTGACAGAAAGCACAGGTTTATAATTAAAAATTGTAAGTTTTTTATTGATTCATAAAGTATACAGTATAGGGTTATATATGGAATAGCACATCGGGTAAATGTCCCCCATGGCTTTGCTGGCACATACGCAAAGCTATGGTCTTCATTGGTCTTCATTGTCCCTGCTCCTGGGCCATCATTGGTACTTGGTAATGATTATCAAATTGAAGGGATTGAAATCAAAGGGCAACAGATATTAGAATCTGATTCAATAAACCAAGTAAAATTAGGCTCTTATTTTTTGTTCTTACTGTTACTGCTCATGCAAAATTCAAATCTTGCGTGAATTTTGGGACACCCTATACAAGTAAAACTCTGACACACTTCCTCCATAGCTACCAGTCTGAGTCCATCTACAAGATCAGCCCCAAATCAGGTCCTAGTCAGTAACTGCCAGCTTCCCTAACTTTCCCCCTACTTTTAACCTAGGACAGACCATAAAAAGCCAAATATGTATTCCTAACAAATTATATTGGATGACCCACTTCTAGTTACCTGCTTCCAGCTTCTCATACCAACACCC
>NW_006283140.1:81897-83076 GCF_000327345.1 Myotis davidii
TGGAACTTTGGAAGATTCAGCTCAGTTTTTTTCCGGTCACCCAAAAAGTTAATTTAGGGATTGCTAAACTATGAACTCCGCAGGAAATGATGCTCTCAGGACAGATAAGCAATACCCCGTGGAAGTGATTTGATTCTAGAAGCACTACGGCCGGGCGCCAAATTTCAGTTCATACCGCGAAGTTTAAATCTGCCTCACAACCAAGCTGTGATAGGTGGACACAGGGAGGGCTGTGATAGGTGGACACAGGGAGGGCTGTGATAGGTGGACACAGAGAGGGCGGGAACACTTCAGGGCTTACTTTCTGCTGAGCCTGGACTCTATAAAAGCTGGTGCGCACCTGCCGGTGAACCTCGTAGTTGGTCTGGATCTCGTCTACCAACCGAGGTGGGAGCTGAGCGGCATTCAGCCACTCCAGAGGCAACAGAAGCAGGTAGGTGATGGAAGGGGCTGAGGTGGGTACTGAAGTGGGCACAGTTTTGAAAGCTCATCCTCGTTGAGCAGACTTAATTCAGGACACTGTACACCCTGGATACTTATTGTCCATGAACCTTGGGACTGAGATTCTGCTAAAATATTTTGCCTGTTTCCACTTTTCAAAAAGGACTTTTCAGCAAAAAGGATTTTTTTGTTTTGTTAGTGATATTAACTGCTAAATCAAAGATGGGGGATGGGAGTGGGGCATGGAGGTTGCAGTGGGAGTATGAGGGAGTTGAGGTTAGGGAGGTGGCATGAGTTTGGGGAGGGTTTAGGGCTGAATGGTGGAAGAACAATGGGGAGTGAGGTGTGAGTGAGGGTGAAGGTGGAGGGTGTGTAGGGGCCGGGGTGATGCCTAATCTGTGGAAGACTGGCTGGCTGGTTAAGGTGGGAATAGGGGATAGAAGTGGAGGCATTTTGGGGGGTGGTCATGCCTCATTTGGTTGGGGCTAAGAGGTGCGTGTGAGGAGGAGGATAAGTGCAGGAGTCAAGGCCTGAATGTTGCAAGACTAGCTGGAGGCTGGAGGCAGGAAGCGGCTATGGGGGAAAGGAGTGTAGGCCTGATGGAGTAAGACATCCTGAGGAGAAGAGATGGCAGCGGGAGCAGGAGGGGTGTGTCGGGGGTTAGTGGAGGAGTCGAGGTCTGAGTGGCTGGAGGCCAGGTTGGAGGCGGGAAGCAGGTGTGGTGTGAAGGATGTAGCC
>NW_006283140.1:83366-84956 GCF_000327345.1 Myotis davidii
TCTGCTGGAATACGACATCCTGAGGAGAAGCCAGAGTAGGGGGGGCGGTGAGTAAAGGAGTGGAAGCCTGTTTGGTTGAAGGCGGAACGTGGGAGTGGGGCAGGGGTGTAGCCCTGCCGGAATAAGACATCCGGAGAGGAGGGAGTGGGGGGGTGGGTGAGTACAGGAATCGAGGCCTGATTGACAGGTGGCCCAAAGCGGATATAGGGGGCGGGGTGTAGGCCTGATTGACGGGAGGCGGGAGGCAGGTGTAGGCCTGCTGGAATAAGACATCCTGAGAGGAGGGAGTGGGGGGTGGGGGAGTACAGGAATCGAGGCCTGATTGACAGGTGGCCCAAAGCGGATATAGGGGGCGGGGTGTAGGCCTGATTGACGGGAGGCGGGAGGCAGGTGTAGGCCTGCTGGAATAAGACATCCTGAGAGGAGGGAGTGGGGGGTGGGGGAGTACAGGAATCGAGGCCTGATTGACAGGTGGCCCAAAGCGGATATAGGGGGCGGGGTGTAGGCCTGATTGACGGGAGGCGGGAGGCAGGTGTAGGCCTGCTGGAATAAGACATCCTGAGAGGAGGGAGTGGGGGGTGGGGGAGTACAGGAATCGAGGCCTGATTGACAGGTGGCCCAAAGCGGATATAGGGGGCGGGGTGTAGGCCTGATTGACGGGAGGCGGGAGGCAGGTGTAGGCCTGCTGGAATAAGACATCCTGAGAGGAGGGAGTGGGGGGTGGGGGAGTACAGGAATCGAGGCCTGATTGACAGGTGGCCCAAAGCGGATATAGGGGGCGGGGTGTAGGCCTGATTGACGGGAGGCGGGAGGCAGGTGTAGGCCTGCTGGAATAAGACATCCTGAGAGGAGGGAGTGGGGGGTGGGGGAGTACAGGAATCGAGGCCTGATTGACAGGTGGCCCAAAGCGGATATAGGGGGCGGGGTGTAGGCCTGATTGACGGGAGGCGGGAGGCAGGTGTAGGCCTGCTGGAATAAGACATCCTGAGAGGAGGGAGTGGGGGGTGGGGGAGTACAGGAATCGAGGCCTGATTGACAGGTGGCCCAAAGCGGATATAGGGGGCGGGGTGTAGGCCTGATTGACGGGAGGCGGGAGGCAGGTGTAGGCCTGCTGGAATAAGACATTCTGAGGAGAAACCAGAGTACGGGGCGGTGAGTAAAGGAGTGGAAGCCTGTTTGGTTGAAGGCAGGACGTGGGAGTGGGGCAGGGGTGTAGACCTGCCGGAATAAGACATCCGGAGAGGAGGGAGGGGGGGGGGGGTGAGTACAGGAATTGAGGCCTGATTGACGGGAGGCCCGAAGCGGATATAGGGGTCATGGTGTAGGCCTGATTGACGGGAGGCAGAAGCCGGTGTAGGCCTGCTGGAATAAGACATCCTGAGAGGAGGGAGTGGGGGGGGGGGGAGTACAGGAATCGGGGCCTGATTGGCTGGAGGCCCGAAGCGGATATAGGGGGCGGGGGGTAGGCCTGATTGAGGGAGGCGGGAAGCGGGTGTAGGCCTGCTGGAATAAGACATTCTGAGGAGAAACCAGAGTACGGGGCGGTGAGTAAAGGAGTGGAAGCCTGTTTGGTTGAAGGCAGGACTCTTC
>NW_006283140.1:85816-89439 GCF_000327345.1 Myotis davidii
GGGGGCGGGAAGCAGGTGTAGGCCTGCTGGAATAAGACATCCTGAGAGGAGGGAGTGAGGGGGTGGGTGAGTACAGGAATCGGGGCCTGATTGGCTGGAGGCCCGAAGCGGATATAGGGGGCGGGGTGTAGGCCTGATTGAGGGAGGACGGAAGCGGGTGTAGGCCTGCTGGAATAAGACATACTGAGGAGAAACCAGAATAGGGGGGTGGTGAGTAAAGAGTGGAAGCCTGTTTGGTTGAAGGCAGGACGTGGGAGTGGGGCAGGGGTGTAGACCTGCCGGAATAAGACATCCGGAGAGGAGGGAGTGGGGGGTGGGTGAGTACAGGAATTGAGGCCTGATTGACGGGAGGCCCGAAGCGGATATAGGGGGCGGGGTGTAGGCCTGATTGACGGGAGGCAGTGGGAAGCCAGAGTAGGGGGGAGGGGTGTAGACCTGCTGGAATAAGACATCCTGAGGAGAAGCAGGGGCAGGGGGGATTGAGGGTGAATGGAGGAGTCATGACCTGATTGGCTGCAGAAGAGGTGGGAGGGGAGCACAGGGGCATGGAAGGGATGGGTTTTAGGTGTTGGTGTGAGTGGAGGAGTTGAGGCCTGATTGACTGGGGGTGGGAGTAGAGGCAGGGGTATAGACCCACCAGTGTAAGACCTGGGGAGGAGAGGCAGAGGGAGGGTGAGTGAAGGAGTTATGGCCTGATTGGCTGGAGGTAGCAGGGGTGGGGGGAGGGCTCTAGGCTTGTCACAGTGTAAAGACCTGAGGAGGAGTGGTGAGATGGGGTGCATGGGTGAAGTGAGTGGAGAAGTTGAGGCCTGAGTGCTGCAAGACTAGTTGGGAAGGCAGGAGTAGGAAGATGGGAGTGTGGAAGGAGGGTGGCCTGATTGGTATAAGACCAGTAGGAGGTGGGATAGGGGGATTGGGAGGGTGGTGGTTGGATAGAGGTGTGTGGTGGCCTGGTCTGTGTAAGACTGGCTGGGAGCAGCAGTAGGAAGGTCGAGGGGTCGGGGGAGACAGAGGGTTTGAAGCCTGATAGGTAGACTTCCTTGAGATGTGAGGTGGAAGTAAGGTTCTTTGGGTTTTCTGACTCATCAGTGCTAAGTGGGAGAGGGGTGTAGTCCTTCTTGCTTATAGTTTTCTACATCCAGGCAGTCTGCAATAAGGAAATTTAAGTACTTCTCATTTCACAGAGTAAAGTTTTGCCTTTAAATTAGGGTAAAGAAGCTGCTGAAAGATTAATGCACAATGTAGAAATGTGTTCTGACTTTTTGTTTTCTTAAAATGCATATCTTTGTCTTGACTATAGGTGAGGACATGTCCAAAGAAAAGGCTGGCCAATCGAAGATTCATGATGATGATTGGTGAGATTTGAAAAATTCTATTTTCTCTTAGTTTAGCCCTACTTTGCTGGCAAAACAACTTTCTCAAAAAGTACGTTTGCTTTATTTAGAGTCTGCAGAGTGTATAACTTGGTTAGTTATAAAATGGAAGTATAAAAATGGATCTTAGAGTCATTGGAGTCCAGCCTCCTACTCAATACACTTATCCTATATAATAAAAGCCTAGAGACATCGCGCGATGCTCTCACGTGATGTCGTCACAAGATGGCCGCCACAAGATTGTCACAAGAGGCCAACACAAGATGGCCACCCCCACGTCATCACAAGATGGCTGCCACAAGATGGTCACTACAAGATGATCACCACAAGATGGCTGGCAGGGGAGAGCAGTTGTGGGCAACCAGACCAGCAGGGGAGGGCAGTTGTGGGTGAACAGGCCAGCAGGGGAGGCCAGTTGGGGGTGAGATCAGGCCAGCAGGGAGGGCAGTTATGGGTGACCAGGCCAGCAGAAGGGCAGTTAGGGGCGATTAGGCTGGCAGGGAGGGCAGTTGAGGGGGATCAGGCCAGCAGGGGAGGGGGAGCCAGCAGTCCCGGATTGTGAGAGGGATGTCTGATTGCCAGTTTAGTCCTGATCCTGCAGGGGTCCCAGATTGGAAAGGGTGCAGGCTGGGCTGAGGGACTCCCCCCGACCCCCCATGCACCGGGCCTCTAGTCCTCTATATAACATCTCTGTTGGTAGCCAGGAACATAGAACCCCTCCACACAATTGTATTGTTGAATATGTGTACAGGGTAATTACTAGAATGTTCTGCATTCTGAGGAACTTCAAACCTATCTTTACTTTACTTCTACCTGGTTTATAGTGCTGCCCTCTAGAAATAACAGATGTAATATTTTTCTTCTCCATGATGATGTACTTTAAGGTAGTTGTCTTATCTCCTCTAGTCTTCTCCTGGGACACTGCCCTGGTTTCCTCCTTCACAGACAAGCATGAAAGTGTATATGGGAGAGTGTAGAAACCGTAAACAAAGAGTTTGGAAATAGACCTGAATAAATAAAAAAATTTAGTTCATGATAAAAATGACACTTCAAATCACTGTGAAACAGATATACTACCAAACCCTTGCATAGCTTACCATCTGGGATGGAAAGTAGAAACATGTAAACAGGCAATTACAGTATAGTGTGATAAGTGCTGTGATGGGGGAGAAGTACATGATCCTATAGGAGGGCAGACATTATCTTGTTTAATTTTCACAATAGCCCTATGAGATAAATAGTTCTTTTACAACCAAGGCCCAAGAACAGATTTGCAGAAGTTTGGTGAGAAGTGATGTTAGCTTAGAGTAAGGTGGTAATAGTGGAGTGGGAGAGAGTTGGATGAATATTGTAGTATATCTAAGACATTTTTCCACATTTCATCATTTCTGAATACATTATAGGATTCAGAAATACATTAGGATACATTATATGTTTGATAGTATGTAATCATTTGGTAGTGTACATATAATAATGTTTTAGATTAGATGAAATTTACTCTAGAGCAGTGGTTCTCAACCTTCCTAATGCCGCGACTCTTTAATACAGTTCCTCATGTTGTGGTGACCCCCAACCATAAAATTATTTTCGTTGCTACTTCATAACTATAATTTTGCTACTGTTATGAATCATAATATAAACATCTGATATGCAGGATATATTTTCATTGTTACAAATTGAACATAATTAAAGCATAGTGATTAATCACAAAAACAATATGTAATTATATATATTTTTTGATGGTCTTAGGCGACCCCTGTGAAAGGGTCGTTCAACCCCCAAAGGGGTCGCGACCCACATGTTGAGAACTGCTGCTCTAGAGGTAGAGCCAACAGGTCTTGCTGATGGATTGGATGGTGGTGCCAGTGACCGAGATGGGTAAGACTGGTATAGGAACAAGACTGAGGGAGGAAATCAAGAGTTCTGTGTTGGCCATGTTATGTTCTAAATACTTAGTAATACCCAAGATATTACACATATAGCTGGAGTTCAGTGGAAAGTTCAAGTCTGGAAATATATAATTGGGGGACATGGGGTCTAGGGATAGTAGAATGAATGAACCAGGGAGAGGGAACAATAATACAGCACAGAACATTGCAGGAATAAAGTCCTTGAGAAGGCTAGAGGAGGATGAGATGGAAAGAACAAGGGAGGACTTGGCCTCAGATAGTGGTAGGGACACTATGCTTTTGTTGAGAACAGAGAAGGCAGGTAGTTACAGATAAGCCAGTCAATTTGTTCCTGGGAGGA